>NC_062275.1:32530105-32833622 GCF_916048215.2 Malus sylvestris
CCTCGATTGGCCAATTTTAGGTTCCGTCAGGTTGAAATAAGTCTTAAATTAACAGTTAGTTACTATCTGTCACAACTTAAAAATAGCTTACACAAATCTATCCTCTGCTTGTAGGTACTTATTGATGAGTCGACTCAGGCTACAGAACCTGAATGCCTGATTCCTTTGGTTCTTGGGGCAAAGCAGGTACTTTGAGATCAAATATGTAGACGTTGCTAAATTTTGATTATGAGCTTGATTTTTAACAAGTTGTTGCCCGGAGTCTGATGAGAAATTTCTGTATTAGGTTGTTCTTGTTGGAGATCACTGCCAGCTTGGTCCAGTCATTATGTGCAAGAAAGCAGCTCGTGCTGGGCTTGCCCAGTCTCTTTTTGAACGCCTCGTTATACTTGGTATGAAACCAATTAGATTGCAGGTAATTGGTCCAAAGTTTTCAGTGTCTGTGCATGGGTAGCTGCGCATAGTATCATTGCTAGTGTACATTTACTTGCCTTTTTTTTTACGTTTATTTGTTTGTTTATTTATTCTTTTATGTTGGATAATCAGAGATGAAATCTGAGTTTTGTTATTTGTATCAATGTATTAAAAGGCAGAGGCGTGGGCAAGGCGTTCCATGGATAGCCCCGCCTAGGTGTGAGGCGAAGCCTTACGGGACCTTAAATAATAGGGGACTGCTGAGAAAAACAGGGAAAACAGGGGACTCTTGTGGTTTTAAAAATAAAAGAAAAACAGACTTGGCCAAAATGATGTTGCTTTGGGCCACGTCATTTAAAAAAAAATAAAGACTTGGCCTAAAGTGAACGACATCGTTTTGGACCAAGTCCTTGAAAAAAAAAATCCCTCCTCTTCTTCACGGTCGTCTTCCTCATGAAGACGCTGCACACCCTGCAACCCTAACAGAACCTTCAACTTCGATTTACCCAGACAACAGAGCATTTGACTTCGATTTTGGGTCACGGATGGATCTGGGAACGCCTGCCAACCGCCTTTGGGCGCGCCTTGGCGAGTTTTTGCCCACTCCCACTGGGCAGAGGCGTTATCACTCACATCCTGCCTCCAAAGGCGCTTAGGCGCGCCCTTAAAACACTGTTTTGTATACCCATTCATCAATAGATATGATATTGGTCTTTTCTTCTTAATGTTACAGCATGAACATTCAATTCAATATTAAAGTGTGCCAATGAAGTTGTTGCTTTACTTATCTTTATCTCTTTATTGGAAGCTTATTGCAGTTCTCAATGTATTTGCCCTTAACTCATTGTTTATTGCTTTGGAGTTTAGGTACCTGTATTTATTTTTCCCTTCTTATCACATTTTCCGTAGCTTCTGTGAGCAAATAAACTTTATTATGATTTAATTTGTTTGGATTATTCTCAACATTTAACTTGTTTGGTTCTTTTTTATTTGATTTTAATTCTTTTCTGTCATCAGTCTTGTTTCTGATTCAAATATTAAGTTGCATAGTGTAGCTATCAGTGCACCATTAAGAGGCTTATGACACTTTCTGTCTTGTTGTATGTCGTTCACAGTGAAATTGCTCTTGCTTGCATGTGTTGCAAGACTAACATATTTTGTGTGATTTAATTTTAGGTTCAATACCGAATGCATCCAGCCTTGTCAGAATTTCCATCTAACAGCTTCTACGAGGGCACACTTCAAAATGGAGTTACCATCAATGAAAGGCAATCATCGGGCATTGATTTTCCTTGGCCGGTTCCCAATCGTCCCATGTTCTTTTATGTACAGGTAACAATAAGTGCCAGTCGAATAATTTAAACCATCTAAAAGTTTGTTGCAAAGAGTTACGCTCTGTCTACTAGGTGCTTTTCTGTCGACATTTTTAGATCATATTTTCTCCGAAGACTTGTTCTGGACTCATACAGCTGTGTTATAGATGGGGCAAGAGGAGATAAGTGCTAGTGGAACATCCTATCTGAACAGAACTGAGGCTGCTAACGTTGAAAAGATTGTCACAACATTCTTGAGGAGTGGCGTAGTCCCTAGTCAGGTGAACCTACAACATTCCTTATGGGTTTAGCATTTTATATCTGGATTCCATGTTTCATTAATTTAATAAAAATACACTTTATAGATTGGAGTGATCACACCATATGAGGGACAGAGAGCTTATATTGTGAACCATATGTCGAGAAATGGTGCTCTCAGACAGCAACTTTATAAGGAAATTGAGGTAATATATTCATCACATGTAGAAGCCTTTGCTCTTGACCTATTTTGTCTATATTGCTTCATTGTTTATGTTATTACAGGTTGCCAGCGTAGATTCATTTCAAGGACGGGAAAAGGATTATATCATCCTTTCGTGTGTAAGGAGTAATGAGCATCAGGTGAGTTCATAAAACCACTTGTGTGAAGTATGCACATTTTTCTGTTATCAGTATACATTTGAATTGTTTTGTTGCTATTTCCCTGCTGCGGCGGGGGGTGAGGATTCCTGGCTAATACACCCCTTTTTCAGGGCATCGGATTCCTTAATGATCCTCGCAGGCTCAATGTTGCTCTAACACGTGCTCGATATGGTATTGTCATTCTTGGAAACCCTAAAGTTCTTAGTAAGCAGCCACTGTGGAATAGCCTGTTGACTCATTACAAGGTATTAACTGTTCTCTTTAATTTTGATATTGTTGGTGTGTGTTGACCTGTGCCTTTTGTTTTTTATTCCAGCTAATAGAAAAAGAGTTTTTCTCAAGTATTTTTTGTTATTTAACTTGACCAATTTTTTCTGCTAGATATGTATTTTTCGTTCTCGTCCTGTTTTTCTCAAGTCCTTTTAGGTCCTCTGGTTCATTGTGTTTGTAGTGTGTCCATTTATAGATAAAGTTATGTGTACTACCAAAGCAGTATAGTGAGTCGCTCAATTGTAGTTTCCAAAAGAAAGAAGTCATATTGGGAATGATTGGTGGCAGCTGGCTAATACTTGTACGGCTGGCAGCATATTTGTTACTGCTAATTAATGATGTACTGCGAATTTTGTTTATGTTTTCCTCCTGTTTATTTTATTCACCTTTTCTTCTTTCTTTGATTGTCATGTGCCCATTAAAAATGATTGTTCTGTATGGGTTGATATACAGACTTTAGCATTCCATAGTACTGACATTTTATACACCGTTAGGAACACGAGTGCTTGGTTGAGGGGCCGCTAAATAACCTGAAGCAGAGTATGGTGCAATTTCCAAAGCCTAAAAAGGTATGTCACTAGCAGAGAAGGCAAAAATTAAGTTTTCATGCTTTTTCTTTTGATGTACTCATAATTTTAATCTGTTGTGGGATTTGGATCTTAATTATGAGATCACCAATTTATGATGGATGTAAATTTGTTGTGTTTGCTCTTATGTTGACACAGATCTACAATGATCGTCGCCTATTCTATGGTGGTGGTCCTGGAGTTATCCCCAATGACAGTTATGGGTCTGTTGCCTCAGCTGGCCAAAGTGCTGATAGAAGAAGTAATCGGGGTAGGGGTATGTTAGTACTTTTATCTTTCCCTTTTTACCTTCTTTCTCCAGGAATTGTAGGATGAAGTGCATTGTTTGTTTTCTCCACGCTTTCCATTTTACTCTGATGGTGTTCTTGTTATATTTGTTTTGATATTTCTTTTACTTTTCCTATTCCACCAAATACAAAAGTAGTAGGGATGAAAAAGGGAAGAAATCTAAATGAAAAATTGAAGCCAACACTTTTAACGTAATGGTTATTGATATGTTAGTGTTTAGTATATAAACTTGGGTTCATTTGATATGGTGATTCAAATAAACGGTTTCACATGTGTTGAAATGTTAATTTTTTTCCCTTTAAAAGTTAAAAGTAATTAATCCCACAGACAAGGAAATAGATAAAATAATTAACCCCCGAGTTCTAAGTTTTAATCCAATAAATAAGTAGAAAACCTTAACTGGTCTCGTATTCTAAAATAATGATTTGTCTTTCATCCTTATAAATTGTTTATGCCAAAAGCAGGTTCTTACCTACCTCCTGGCCCACCCAATGGTACCCATAAGCCTGGTGTACATCCGGCTGGATATCCATTACCTCGGGCACCTCTTTCGCCATTTCATGGAGGACCCCTTTCTCAACCGTATGCTATTCCAACTCGTGGAGCTGTGCATGGACCAGTTGGAGCTGTTCCTCATGTCCCTCAACCTGGAAGTCGTGGTTTTGGGGCAGGACGTGGGAATGCCAGTTCTCCAATTGGCAGTCATCTTCCGCACCAGCAAGGCACACAACAAAATGTTGGGAATACGGGGTCTACCTTCAACATTCCTTCTCTTGAAAATCCAAATAGCCAACCATCTGTTGGTGGCCCCTTATCTCAACATGGATTTGTCAATAATGTTTGTACCGGCCCATTTTATCCATCTGTTTTTCTCATGTACCAATTCTCCCCTAGATCTTGTTCCCTCATCCCGCCTGATGCATGTGCTCTTCTTTGTTGTATGCAACAGATGCCAGTTCAAGGGCCAAGCCAAACGTTTCGTGATGGATTTTCCATGGCGGGCATGTCTCAGGTTTTTCTCGTACTAAACATGATGTTCGTAGTAACTTGTCATGTTGATATTCATTTTTTAATTTCATGTTTGATTTTATGTTGCCAGGAATGTTTGGGTGATGACTTTAAAAGTCAGGGATCACATGTTCCGTATAATGTTGCTGACTTCTCCACTCAGGTACGAAGTTGCGGTGCTTTTTCTTTTGTTGTATTTTTAGTGTATGCTGGGCCATACGTTATTTGTTTGTTTCTGCAGTGTATTTCTGGATTTAATTTTTGGGTAAAATATATTTTTGTTCACTGTGTTTTGACTCAAAATCACTTTTGGTCCTGTGGTTTTAAATGTATCAATATAGTCACTGTATTTCAATTTTTGTTAGCAATTTTATCACAATGCAAAGTGGATAAACCCGAGAAGTGTAAGTAGTTTTAGGAGGCATATAGCGTGGTCTTTCAGTCCCTTAGCAACATTTTCTTGAAAACAGACAGATTGTTTTCCAAAATTAAAATCTGGATTCTAACTTGTTAATTACCAGAGTTTCAAAATTGTTTTTAAATTCCTTGCAAAACCAAACACACTGACCGAAAATGAAATAGAGGCAAAGTATAGTGACCAAATATGCATTTTTAGCCTCTTTTTTTGGGCTATGCCTTAAGTGGTTTGTTGAAGGATGTTGGACAATGTTTTTCATTAATTACCTTTTTTCTTTACATTTTCGATGAATTAATTTCACATGGAAGAAGAATTCCTACATCATGCAAAAGAAAAATTGAAAGGAAAAGGTTATTTATAGGAGGATTTTCCCTTGCCCTTTTTGTGTCTGCGCTATTTACTTTCCTAATGTACTATGTTATGTAATTTAAGAACCTCTATTACTTGCAATTGCAGAATTAGTCATGTATTTGAAAAATTAAAACTGACATGATGCTAGCATGCTTGACAGGCTTCTCAAAGTGGATATGGTGTTGATTATGTTACTCAAGGAGCACAAGGTGGGTTTCCAGGGAACTTTCTGAACCAGAACTCTCAAGCTGGATATTCTCGATTTGGTACGGGGAATGACTTCATGTCTCAGGTTTGCTAGTTTCCCTTTGTTGTCGTTAAATTTTTACTGTGCTTTGGGCAATTCTCAATTGCTTTCTTACAGGACTACATGCCTCATGGATCACAAGGCCTATTTACTCAGGTGGGCTTTAATGACCCATCACAGGATGAAGCATCACAGAACCACTATGGAGTTGCAAATGCCAATCAACTTCAGTCTCAGGTTTCATTTTATACCAATGCTATTTAATAGATTGCGACGGGAAGATAAAGAAATGGGAAGTAGACATTTGGCTGTTCCGTAATTAGAAGGTCCTTTCACATTGCTCTTCAACAGAGTTTAGTGGGTTGGGTATATGACGAAAATGTGTACTGCATTCTTCCTCTGTTCTTCTTCAAGTCATATTTAGTCATATTTTGGCTTGGTGGTGGTTATCCTCGCCAGTGCTAATAGCTGATAGGTTCGACATATTTGCAGGGCTTTATGAACTCACTGTACTCTCAGCCTTTTGCCCATTACAACACACAGCCAATGAACTTGCAGGCCCCACAACAACAACAACAGCAGCAACAGCTGCAGGGTCAGACCTCCCAAAATCAGAAAATCCACTACAATGGTTAAGAGACAGTAGGGAATAATGGCTGTGATGGGTTATAGTATTTGCATTCAGCAACTCGGTTTGTGCTCTCTTGTGTGCCCAAATACAACTACCCTAAAATGCGGAAGATTTGTCGGTTGCGATCAGTGTGGCTATCTCCAGAACCTGTAGTTGAGGTGTTCTGGGTTTTGAGAATACTATCAAATAGAGTGGGCAAATGAGAATATGGGGTCTGAGCAAACAAGAGCAGCACATCCGCTGCTGAGAAAGAAAAGGATAACCCCAATATTACCTGCTTGAAGTTTTGTATTGTTCCGAAGAAAGGCAAGAAAAAGATGGTTAAGTGAAATGAGAGCATTACATGGCATGGTTTTTGGCGAAAGGGTTCTGGCACCGGAAGAGACGGAGCGCGCTATATATGCCGACTGACAGGGAAATGACCCAATTTGTTCATATACAGAAGCAGTTTTACCACAAAAAATTTGTACAGCATGCTGGGGAAAAGTCGCCTAACCCTTTCAGCTCCTGACATGTAGTTATACTCTTACATTATAATTTTGCATCGACGATGATGAAATCTGTAGCAAGTGTTTATTCAGTGCCTGTATTGCTTGGCATTGAACCCTTTACCCCGGTCAGGTGGTATATAAAAAGGCTAATGATCGGTTTGTTTCTGTTATCCGGCTTCGTTTCCCCTCGATTCCCTTTTCCCTTTTCATATTTTGTTGACAAGTCTCTGGAAAAACCAAGGAAAAGAACCACTCGACGAAAAACTAGCAAGATTCGCAGCATCCGCCCCGTCTTGTTACTATTAAAGAAAAGGAAAACTAATGAAAAGGGTTTGAAAACTTTGAGTTTTAATGATAAGGACAAAATAAAGGGTAAAGTGAATAGTACCAGAATTGATTTTTTAGTGTAAAAATATGGTTTTTCGTTAAAGTGAACAGTACCGGGTGCTTTTCGTTAAAGTTCCCTTCACTCAGGCACTCGGCGGTCCACGGCCTGAAGTCCGTTGCCGCCCAAACCGTAGTACATCTGCGGCACACACTCTTCAACGTCTCTGCCAAGCCAACCATTTCATCCGGGTTATAGAACACGTACGTCGGACATCAAATTCTCAATGACTCGTCCAATCCCAACACAGTTCCCTCACCTCGACTCGATCCCCGAGTCCGTTGGCCCCCACATTCCTCAATAGCCCTGTGAAGGAGTGGCCCAATATTCGTGAGAGCGACTTAGGCTCGCTCCAAGCCAAGCTGCTGTCAATCCGGGGAGTCCTGTGCCGGCACTGAGCTCGAGTACCGACTTGTCTTGGAAGTGGAAGTGGGCTGGGCCTTGAGTGGCCATCCAATTGGGTAGGACCAGCTACGAGGCCCAAACCCATGAGCTGGTGAGAGCTCGGCTTGTTGTTGAGTTGCTGACATCATCTAGCTCTTGGATAACTTGGGTTTGGTTTGTGCTCTGGATCTGTTTCATGGCCATTATGTTTAGGCCTGACAACTTCTTATACGATTCGTTAACAAGACTCGAAATAACACGAAAATAATGGATTTCGAATCAACACATTAACTAATCGAGTGGTTATTAGTCAAAGGTTAAGAATCTATTAATAATGGGTCCTTAACAAGTTTAATCACGGGTTACCCGTTAAGAAAAAAAAATTATTTTGATGATCTTACACAACTAAAAAAAACTAAATATAAAATACAATAGCCATAGTGTACATATTGCTTATTAAATACTAGCCTTTCTGCACTAACTCATACGCGTGCGAGAAGGCTATTTTACATCACGGTGCGCTACGTGCCGTTTAGAAAGAAAGTTGAGACAGAAACTACAATGTCCATTGTTATGTGTTTGGTTCTCCATTCAAATTGTCTTCAAGGTCATTTAATAGTTGCCTTTCTTCTTGCGTTTCTTTGGTGGAAGCTTGCAAATGCTTCCTTTAATTGGAGAAGAAATTAAAGTAGAGAATTAGCTGATTATGAACTAAAGCAGTAAAATGAAATGAGGCAACACACTCACATTTGAAACATGCCCGACAATTCAGACATGGTGTTAACAAAATTGCGGAGTAAGTTAATTTGCTGCAAGAAGTCCATAAAATTACTAAAAAATGAATTGAATGCAAATATATTATCAAAACTGAAAACATGAATTACAAATCCAATGAAAATTTCCATTTTTGGAAAAGAAGTTGTTCTTAAAGAGATTTAGACCCTAAATTTCATCACCATCTATTTGTATAAACAATAAAAGAAGCGAAACTGAAGAGAGCTGGTTGGATTAATTGGAATACTGCGTCTGCAATTTCATTGATCCTTCTTCCCTACGAAGAAGAAATCAGAGTATTTATAGCTTTAAATTTAAAAGAAAAAGTATTAAAAGGATTATTAAAACTATTAAAGCAAAAAACAACATTAATTTAAATTTTGAAAAACCTGACTTCTGCATTTTCTACATGAGTCAAAATAAACAAACAAGAGGGGGCTTTCACAAAGGTTGCTTAGGAGAAGTCTCAGCAGTCGGTAGAGCCCCAGAAAGAGAAGGCACCAGAGGGTGATCACTTGGAGCCTCAGTACTGGACAGAACCCTAGAAGGAAGAGGCATCGGAGGCTGATCATTTGGAGCTTCATTACGCGGTACAGCCCCAGAAGACGAAGGCAATAAATGCCTTTGGAACAAACCCACAAACCTCTGATGATCAAGTAAAATCTGACCATCAGATTCCTTCACCTGCTCAAGCTTCCTCTTCATGTTTGTAGCATAGTCATGTGCGAGCTTGTGCAACTGTTTATTTTCATGCTTGAGCCCTCTAATCTCCTACTTGAGACTTATCACTTCAGCCGCCAATGATTCAACTTGGCGGGTTCGAGCAAATAGGCGTTGGGCCATATTCGACACAGAACCTGCACATTGAACACTGAGAGCCAGAGAATCCTTAACAGCCAACTCATCAGACCGTTTGGAAAGAAGTCTGTTATCTTTGGGGGTGAGAATGTTCCTAGCCACCACCGCAACGGTCATATCATTTTTCATCACGGAATCCCCAATGGTAAGAAGATCAGTAGGGGATAAGAAGGATGGGCGCCATATGTTGTCTGGAGAAAGCGCGGCTGCCTCTTCACCAAGGTTCAAGTCAAAACGACGGTCGGAAGGGCCAGACATTTTCAAAGGTGTTGAAGAGAGAAGAGGTCGGATAAATCAAGATCTTAGAAGTGCAAGAAGGGAGCTTCTACTGGTGGAGATTCAAGTGTGCTTTGAAACTTAATGCCAGCCTCTATAAAAATCTGCACTCGACGAAGCTTTAGAAATCGAAGAGGCGCCTGCTCAGAAATCGAAGAGGCATTTGTTTTCTCAAAAGCTGGGCTGCTCAGAGACCACGAGGGCCGATCTCAGAGATTGAAGAGGCGTTTGCTTTCTTAAAAGCTGGGCTGCTCAAATACCACGATGGCCGATCTCAAAAATCGAAAAGGCGCTTGCTTTCTCAAAAGCTGGGCTGCTCAGAGACCACGAGGGCCGATCTCAGAAATCGAAGAGGCACCTGCTTTCTTAGCCTTGTCAGCACCTGTCACATGCACACTCAACTTTGCGAAAATTACAGGCAATATGTCGAAGATTTCTGGTGAAGTAGAAAGCACGTGAATCTTACTGTTCAATCATCCACTTTCCACACGCAACATCAGCTCATGGGTACCACAGATAACTTTTCCAAAGATCTCTGACAAAGTTTAGACACGTGAAGCTTGCAGCTCCCACTACATCGCTATGACCAAGAAGGGTAAAAGAATAGCAAAGAAACAGCACTAACAAAATTCAAACACATAAATTTTGAAGGTTTAGCTACCATATTATTACCCACAAAGGTAAAGGAACAGCACCACTGCTGGATAATTGAAAAGTCCCTGTGTGTCAACCTCTGTGCTCCGTGGCAAGGTAGACTAGCAAAAATGTCCAACCTTTACTCACATTCGAGAAAACACTCCCAACAAGATTGCTTGCTCCAAAATCGAAGAGGTACCGCATTCCGAATCTCGAGAGCCAGACTCCCAACAGGATTACTTTCTAAAAAATCGAAGAGACACCGCTCTCCGAATTTCAAGAGCCAGACTCCCAGCAGGATTGCTTTCTCAAAAATCGAAGAGGCACCGTTCTCTGAATCTCGAGAGCCAGATCCCCGACAGGATCGCTTGTTCGAAAACCGAAGAGGCATCGCTTTCTCAACTTCGAGAGCCAGATCTCCTTGGATAAAGCTTGTCTGTAATCTTCACACGCAACATCAGCTTTCCAGATACCATAGACCACTTTTTCAAAGTGGTCTGACAGAGTTTAAACACGTGAAGTTGGCAGCTCGCACTATAGTGCTACGACCAAGAAGGGTAAAAGAATAGCATTACTACTTGTTGTTAGGGAGACTCCTATATATGTCAACCTCCATCCTCAACGGACAGGTAGACCTGTAAAAATGCTCAACCCTTCCTCATATCTGAGAGGGCATTCCCAACGAAGCCTCTCGAAATACTCAGCTTTCTTTCCCCCCGATAATACCTCTACAAACAAGCTACACCAGAGCAAAAATATCTCATATCATCAGGGTTAAAAGCAAGAGTATCCCATATCATGTTTTTTCCCTTTCTTTTCCTTTGGCCTTGTTATTACCTGCAAGACAAGGAGAAAGAGAGCAATCAGTCAGCACTTGGAATCAAGCTTCTAGTCAGGAACTGACTGCCTGGAACCCCTTACCTGATTACTTACCTGGCATTGCTCTCGAGTACTCATCTTCAACATCTTATGCTTCCAGAGAAGATACCACATCTGCCTGAGAAACAGATAGGGCAAGTGAGAAGGATACAAGGAAGCATGTGGAGACAAGCGTAACAGAACACGTGCCAATACTTCCACTACTTTGTCAACAGCAAAAGTATCCCATATCAGCAGGGTCGAACGTACTCTAGATTTGATAGACTTGTTTTGACCCTCAAATTCTTCAATCAGCCTTATACTCTGGAGGTAACCAGAAAACCCTCCAGCCTAGTTCAAGAATAAGCCTGTGGAAAGTTACTTCTTCAAAAGCAAAAGTATCTCATATCATCTATTCTCCTTTTCTTCTCTTTATTCTTCATGCTGCTTGCAAGATAAGGATAATGAGAACAATCAGTCGGAACTCGAAATCAAACTTCTGATCTGGGACTGATTGCTTGGAGCTCTGATTGCTTACCTTGTCTGTCACCTCTTTCAGCAGATCCCCTAGCTCGGCGACTTGGGGGACTTCTACTACATGGTTTGTATCACGCTTGACCAAGCCTGAAACTACAAGTAAGCTTCAAGTGAAATTGATACATTACCTTGTGCATCTCCACCAGTTAAAGATACCACCCCTGGACGGAGGAAGAGTACTTCCAGAGAAGATGCCACATCTACCTATGAGACAGATAAGGCAAGTGAAGACGATACCACACTTCGGTACTTAGAAGTTTCATGATTACTCAGCGGCTTGGATCTTGCAAGTCCCCAATCGAAGAGCTTCCCCTCCAACCAGGAGGCCAATCACAGAGGGGCACGTGTCGACATCAGAAGCCAATAATCGGAAGCCAATCACAACACGACACGTGTCAATGTCAGAAGAAGGCTATAAACTCTCTTCTATAAAAGGAGATCATTCTCCTAAAATATTTCCTAATGCTATTTGTACTAAATCATTCACTTGTACCCACTAAAGGAGAGCTTGAACCTATGTACTTGTGTAAACCCTTCACAATTAATGAGAACTCCTCTACTCCGTGGACGTAGCCAATCTGGGTGAACCACGTACATCTTATGTTTGCTCTCCTGTCTCTATCCTTTTACATACTTATCCACACTAATGACCGGACCAATCTAGCGAAGGTCACAAACTTAATATTTTCTGTTGTACTAAAGTCCTAACTGATTTTGTGCATCAACAATCCTTAAGTCCTTACCTTTTTGCATTGGTAATGGATTAGTTAACAGGACATATTCAAGATGTTATTCCTTGGTGTATGCTTTACGCAGACGATATAGGGTTGATAGATGAAACTCAGGAAGGGGTAAATGCAAAGCTTAACCTTTGGAGAGAAGTGTTGGAATCTAAAGGTCTTCGCCTAAGCCGATCAAAGATAGAATATATGGAATACAAGCGGGATGGATGAAGTGGAAGAGTGCATCCGGCGTGTTGTGTGACCGTCGTATGCCATTGAAGCTCCAGGGAAAATTTTATAGGACGACAATAAGGTTGGCGATGCTGTATGGCACATAATGTTGGGCGGTGAAGCATCAACACGTACACAAAATGGGTGTAGCGGAGATGAGGATGCTTCGTTGGAGGTGTGGGCTTACGAGAAAGGATAAGATTAGGAATGAGTGGGTTGGACATGTGCAAAGAAGGCCTACTGACGCTTCAGTTCGAAGATGTGACTACGGGTCCGAGGTTCAGGGCCGAAGGGGTAGAGGAAGACCTAGGAAAACTTTGGAAGAGACCCTAATAAAAGACTTAGAGTACTTGGATCTAATGGAGGACATGACACAAAACCGAGCGCAATGGCGTTCTAGGATTCACATAGCTGACCCCACTTAGTGGGAAAAGGCTTTGTTGTTGTTGTTGTTGTAGGCCTGCATGTGGAACTGAAACAAACTTGGGCAAACACTAAAAAGAGTTCCAACAGTACCACAGTTTCAGCTCCGATAACAGACTATTAAGTTGTTGCTTTCGTCTGTAATTCCCTTACTAAAAGGTAAGTAAGTAAGGGTGCATTTTTGTTCACCCACATTAACTTTGGTGTTTGCTCACCATACTCCTTATTAGCTGCCATGTGTCCTATCTTTTAACCCTAGTAAACTTGTTAATTAAATATATCTTTTTCAAATTTTGAAACTAATTTTAAGCATTAAAAATAAAAATAAAAATTCAAACCCCTCCAGCGTTTCAACTTCTCCACCCAGCAACCCCATCAACACACACCCACCCATGGCCAAAGATTCGATGATGACAATGAGAACATTTGTTTTTACCTTTTCTTGCAATGTGACTATATGATCGTCGACTTGATAATCGAAGACCATACAACAACAGCTGGAGACAACTACAACAGCTACACCATTGCAGCCATGAAATTCGATAGTGGCCTCACCTAAAGAACCAACTCTTTCTCTTTATTGGCGAGGACATTTCTGTGCACATACATATTTGAAATTTGTTTGCGATTTGGGATATATTTTCTTGGCAAGGACATGTTGTCACGTCCCGGCCCGAGCCTCCACCACATCCTAGGCTCGACTCCATCGTAGCACGATATTGTTCGCTTTGGGCCTCGAACATGCCCTCACGGTTTTGTTTCTAGTAGGTCATCCATCATGGGATTGCTCTCGCATGAACTCGCGTAACTTCGGAGTTCCTATGGAATCCGAAGTCAGTGAGTTCCCAAAAGGCCTCGTGCTAGGTAGAGATGAGAATATACATACAAGGCTTACATGATCCACTCCCATGGGCAATGTGGGATGTTACAATCCACTACCCTTAGGGGCCCAACGTCCTCGTTGGCACACTCGCACCGAACGGCAGAGTGGCTTTGATACCAAATTGTCACTGATAAGCTGATATTTATATATATTTTTCCTCAAATTCACTTGTCTTTTCTTAGTTAGTTCCTTATATTTTTGAGCTATTTACTTTGTTTTTATGTTTTTTGTGATTTGTCAAGCAAAGAAAAGAAAAGTAGCACAAGTGGGATATTAAGTAACAAATTCGTCAAAACTGCCTGTGCAAATTAGTTGACTTTGGAAGCAAGTTGCAAACAGCTCAAAATGAATGAGAGAATGAGCCTTATATGCTTGGAAAGCTATAGATGTCTATTTTCTGGAACAATTCACGGATTTTTAATATCATTTTTCTAGAAGAAGTTATGGGCATTATAACACTGACAGGTTCAGAAAAGGGTTAAGCAGATTTGGCTTATAAAAAGAGAAAGTAAAGGCACATGTTTTGTGTTTTGCTTTGTCATCAACGCTCAGCAGAAAATGGGGTTATGATTGCACTCATTTGCCTTTGGAGCAAGTGGAAATGCACAGCTACAAAAGAAGGGAAAGGCACGGCACAAGGGCAAAAAGAGATGCACAAAAGGTTTTCAATAAGTGACAGCCAACAATGCAACAGAAAACAAAGGAAAAAGAATGGCAGAGAGCACGAGTGCCCACTGTGAAGTGGAACTTTTCATTTAAAAAATGCCAACAACAATCATGAACACAAATGGGTGGAGAATATGGAATTAGCTAGTCTTCCACCAAAGGTCTCTGTGGCTTTGGCAAAGAAAAAGAATCATATAAGACAGCAACATAAGGCACGGCAGGGGGGAGAACAAAAACACACAGCAAAAGAAAGAAAAAAACATACAGAAGAGAGTAAGAGGCACGGCAGAGAGCAAGGAAGGAAAGAAGAAGAGGCTTCACTTGATTTATCTTGGTTTTATCTTCTCAAACCCATGTTTTACTTTTGGTTTAATTTGAGAATTATGTGTAACTAAATTTTAAGTAGTTAGGGGCTGTTTTGAAGCCTCGAATATGATTGCAAGTTTGTTATGACATTTTGTTGAATTGTTTTTATGAATGGATGAAAATTGGTTTACTACTTATGTCAGTGATGAATTCTTTATATGTTTTCTATGGATGCATACTTAGTAAGCATATCTAGGATTCAAATGCTATGAATATGTGTATGTCTGCCCTTGTTGAATGAGGACCTACATATGTTCTAGAGTAGTACTTGTTAATTGCGATTAACATGTGAACAAATTTCTAGGATAAGTAAGACGATGCCAGTACTTACCATGCCTTGTGATGACTCAAACTCTTTTCATTCTTAATGATTTCTACTTGTTAAATCTATGAACACGCCATTCTAGATTGCATGCTAGGAACTAAGTTAAGTTGAAAACGTCATTCTCTTAACATTCTACGTAAGAAAGAGTAATAGGTTGTGTTCTAACATTGAGCCAACTTGAGCATCTTCATCCGGAAATAAAAGGAATTTGAATGAAACATAACATGTTTGCATGATTATTTGGTGGTGGATAGCAATTCCCCTAACTCGTTTTTCTTAAACTTGTGAACTACTCAAAATCTGTTTCTGTACGATTTAATTTAAATAGAAAATCAACTCCAAAACTCCCAAACATTTGTGTGAGTGTCGTGCTGTGTGTCTAGTGTTTGCATATAAAATTTCATAGACTTTAGACCAGTGTAAGTCAGTCTAATAATTATTTTTCGGTGGCTAGTCAGTAGGGATAGCAACCAGTTTTTGTGACATTTTAAGTAGTTAGATAAAACAATCTTCTGCAGGAAAAACCCTTATTTTCATATGTTACAATTGACAAATCTTAGTGTTAATAAGGAAAATTAATAGGATATTTGTGTGCTACTTTGTGGTGTGATTTTATGCCTACCAAATTTTTGGCGCCGTGTTGCCGAGGATTGTTATTTCTAAAATTACTTATTTTCTATTGTTTTATTTTCTTGTCCAATTAGTGTTTTTGTTTTTATTTCTGGTACTCTTTGTAGTACATGCATACTCGAAAGTCTAAGAGCATTGATCTAGCTTCCTACGATCCGGAGATTGAACGAACATTTCGAAAGCTTCAGAGAAAAATCAAGCAGAAGTGTGCATCAGTGTCTTTACCACCATCTTCTCCACCACATTTGAGTTCGGAAGAGGAGGAACCACAAGAAGGCATGGCTGATAACCGTACTTTGCGGGAGTTGGCAATGCCAAATACGGATCAACAACCATTGTGCATCACATATCCAAATGCAGAAGGAGGATTTGAGCTTAAGTTCAGCATGATTCACTACTTGCCTAAGTTCCATGGCTTCTCAACAGAAGATGCCAACAAGCATCTCATGGAGTTTCACATGGTATGCTCGGGAATGAGACCAGCAAATGTGGATGAGGAGCAAGTCAAATTGAGGGCATTCCCATTTACATTAGAAGCTAAGGCAAATGAGTGGCTTTACAATTTATCTCCGGGATCAATGAACACATGGAACCAGGTGAAGCAAGCATTCTTAGAGCAATATTTTCCGGCCACAAAAACTGCAAGCATAAGGAAAGACATATGTGCAATCCGACAACAACATGGAGAGCCATTTGGAGATTACTATGAGTGGTTCATGCATTTGGTTGCATCTTGTCCTAATCATCAAATTTCAGAGCATTTACTAGTACAATACTTTTATGAGGGATTGTGTGGTACTGATCGTGTAATGCTTGATGTAGCAAGTGGAGGAGCATTCATGGACAAGACACCTACTAATGCTAAGGCATTGCTAAAGAACATTGCTGGCAACACACGACAATTTGGAGGGACAAATGAGCTACCTCTTAAGAAAGTTAACGAGGTAAGTGCTAATTCTAGTATTGAATTACAATTAGCTAACTTGACTAATCTTGTGCAACAGGTTATGGTGGCTCCAAAACAGGTGTGTGGTGTATGTTCAATAAAGGGACATGCCACGGACATGTGCCCTTCATTGATGGATCAAGGTGGTCTTGAGCAAGCTAATGTGTTAGGAGGGTTTCAAGGGCAACAAAGGCAAAAGTATGATCCATACTCCAACAACTACAACGCGGGGTGGCATGATCATCCATACTTAAAGTGGAACAATCAAGACAACGGACAACAATGTCCTAACAACTATAACCGTCCACCTGGCTTCTTTCAAACAAGACCGCAATCACCATTTCAGCCTCAACAACAGCAAGCTCCAAGTAAGTCTCTTGAGGATTTAATTGCTTCTTTAGCTAACTCTACTCAAACTCATCAACAGAAAACAGATAAAGCAATTGAAAACCTTGAGCGCCAAATGAGTTAGTTAGCAAGTTTGATAAGGCAACAACACCAACCAGGAAGGTTGCCTAGCCAAGCCGTGGTGTATGAATGCTGTGACTTTAAGAAGTGGAAAAGAAGTTTTTGAGCAGTCGATGATGCAAAAGAGGACTACAAAAGATACAAATGAGCAAGGGGAGCTACAAACCAAAAATCTTGAGTAAAATGAAGCTTCAATAGAAACTGAAAAGTCTTATAAAGCTACAGAACTGAACAAAAAAAATTCTAATAAGGTAAGTAAAGAAGTTCAAAGTTCATTTAAATCATGTGTCCCTGTTCCTTTCCCTCGTAGGTTTATGAAGTCTAAGAAAGAGCAAACTGATAAGGAAATCATGGATACTTTCCGAAAAGTCCAAGTGAACTTACCTCTTTTAGATGCCATAAAATAAGTGCCCAAATAAGCAAAGTTCCTTAAAGAGCTTTGTACGAACAAAAGGAGATTCAATGATCAAGACACTGTGGCATTAAGCGAGGAAGTATCAGCTGTTTTGCAGAGAAAGCTGCCATCGAAGTTGAAGGATGCCAGTAGCTTTACCATTCCATGTGTAATTGGAGGGAACGAGTTTGGGAGAGCATTGTGTGATTTGGGGGCATCCATCAATCTGATGCCTTATTCAGTGTATGAATCATTGAACCTTGGAGAGTTAAAGGAAACAAAGGTAGTAATTTAGTTGGCAGATTGTTCAAATAAATATCCCAAAGGCCTATTGGAGGATGTACTTGTGCAAGTGAATGAGCTCATTTTTCCCACTGATTTTTTTGTTCTTGAGATGGAACATGACCCTATGCCTACCGCACTTCCTCTTATTTTGGGAAGACCATTCCTTAGAACGGCACGTACGAAGATTGATGTCTACGATGGTACATTAACCGTGGAAATTGATGGAGAAAGCGTCAAGTTCAGAATCTTCAATGCTATGAGGTATCCTAGTGATTTTGAATCTTGTCTTTATATTGATGCGTTTGACTATTTTGTGCAGGATTGTTTTAATGATGGTGTGGGACAAGATAATTTAGAAAAGGTGTTAGTGCAAAGCCTTACACATGGAAAACTTAATTATTTTGAGCACATTGAAGGAAAATTAATCCAAACAGTGGCAGACCTTGAGTCTCTTTCACCAATTCATGGTAAGTCTTATTCCTATTTAATTTCTCTTCCTACTTCTAACGAGAAAACTCTTCCTTCTATGATTCAGGCACCTACATTGGAGCTTAAACCAATTCCTGAACATTTGAAATATGCATTTTTGGGAGAGGATGAAACATTACCGGTCATCATATCGTCACAACTTTCAACAGAAAAGGGGGAGAAACTGATCCGGGTACTGAAGGATCACAAGACTGCTATAGCTTGGAGCATTGTAGATATCAAAGGTATAAATCCAGCTACATGCATGCATAGGATTCTGTTGGAGGAAGGTGCAAAACCAACAAGGGAAGCTCAACGTCGTTTGAACCCACTCATGATGGAAGTCGTAAAAAGAGAGGTTATCAAACTTCTTGATGTTGGCATCATATATCCTATTTCAAACAGCAAGTGGGTGAGCCCTATTCAAGTAGTTCCTAAACGATCCGGAGTTACAGTTGTTAAGAATGAAGCTAATGAGCTAATGCCTACACATGTGTAAAATAGTTGGAGAGTCTGTAAAGACTATCGGAAGATAAACAACACCACAGGCAATGATCACTTTCCAGTCCCATTCATTGATCAAATGTTAGAAAGGCTAGCTGGTCAAAGTATGCATGCAATCAATCATAAGCAATTAAATAAAAATCACATATTCATGCTAAGGCTCAAGGCTTCGCCCTAGCAATAGAAATTAGTTACGCATATTCATAATTGAAATCATAGAAAATATTATTAAGAAAAGGATTAAAAACACCTTTAAGTAGAAAATCTCCAAAACCCTAGCACTTCTATCTGTCTCCAAAATTGCATAAAATAAAGCGTACCTCAAAACTGTAGACGGCCAAGCAATATATCTACTAAGCCCCCACACAAACCCTAGGAAACTAAAATTAATAAAAAAACTAATAAAAATGGAAACATAACCCTAAATTAAATGGTAAAATTCGCCTAAAATCTGAACAGCCACATTTTGGACCCATAAGCTGCTCCAAAACTGGCCTAATATAGCTGGATTTAATGTTTGGAATATTCTGAACACTTCTCCAGAAGGCCACAAACCCATCCGAGGTCATCTTGGGCTCCAAAAACGCAATTTAAGCCCAAAAACGTCATTTTCCAGCACTGCGCACTGCTTCTTTATTCTATCGCCAGAAAATAACTGCTCGGTGAAAAAATCCCAAATTTTAATACGATCAAGCTAAGTGACTCACAAACGTCCTCCAACTGGAATTACTCCAAAATTCGTCCGTTTGTTCCTGTTTTGCTCCAGAGGAAGTCGAAAGTCCTATATTGAAAATACAATTCAAAGTATCAAAATTCTTCCAAAATATTAACCAAAATATACTAAGATTAGGGTCAAATATATAATATAAAATCTACTCATCGTTGATTACAATGAAACCTTCTCCCCAATCTCTACAAAAGACTCTTTTAGAGTAATCATGGCACTAATGGCTCACTTCGATCTACTCCTGCATCAAATGGATGTTAAGACTGCATTCTTGAATGGAAACCTTGAGGAAGAGATCTACATGAAGCAACCAGAGGGTTTCATTCAATAAGGGAGAGAGAATTTGGTCTGTAAACTTAACAAATCCATTTATGGATTGAAACAAGCCTCGAGACAGTGGTATTTGAAGTTTGATGAGGTTGTTTCATCACATGGTTTTGAAGAGAGCCCTAATGATGAGTGTGTTTACATGAAAATGAATAGAAACTATTTTATTTTTCTCATCCTTTAAGTGGATGACATATTGTTAGCATGCAATAATGCATCACTGCTAAGTGACACCAAGAGATTTATGTCTAAATGTTTTGAGATGAAGGATATGGGAGATGCAACCTTTGTTCTTGGTATTCAGATCACAATAGATCAAAGTAGAGGACTACTTGGTTTATCACATAAAGTAGACATTGAAAAGGTCCTCAAACGGTTCAACATGGAATACTCGAATGGCTATGATGTTCCCATGACAAAGGGAGAAAAGCTCAGTAAGGATCAGTGCCCTAAGACTGATTTTGAGAAGAAAGAAATGGCTAGTAAGCCTTATGCTTCTCTTTGGGAGTCTCATGTATGCACAGGTATGTAATAGACCTAATATTGCATATGCTATTTTCATATTGGGAAGGTTTCAGTCTAATCATCGCAATGCACACTGGATAGCTGCCAAGAAAGTTTTGAGATACTTGCAGATAATAAAAGAATATCAACTAGTATACAAGAGGGATTCAAAACTCAGACTAGTAGGCTATAGTGACTTAGACTTTACAGGCTACTGTGATTCATTTAAGTTAACTTCAGGTTATATATTCACATTGGCAAATGGGCCCGTGTCATGGAAGAGTGTGAAACAAGATAATTTTGCCACTTCCACCATGCAAGTTGAGTTTGTAGCTTGTTATGAAGCTACATCACAAGCTATATGGCTGAGAAATTTCATCAGCAGTCTCGAGAGCATGAATTCAATTGCGAAGCCTATTCAAATTTGGTGTGATAATAAAGTTGCTGTCTTTTATTCTAAGAATAATAAAAGGTCTCCTAGAACTAAGCACTTGAACACCAAATATGCATTGACAAGAAAGAAAGTGAAGTCTAGAGAGATCAAGGTTGATTACATTGACACTCATGCAATGCTTGCTCATCCACTCACTAAGGTATTACCAAATGCAGTTTTTCACAAGCATGCAGTCAGTATGGGAGTGACTGCAACCCTAGATTTGTTGAAATAGTGAGAGTAGTGATAGTATATAGCATAGTTATGCATATTGGTTATTATCGTGATAGTAAGTAGTAATTTTGGTTTTGTATTTAGCCAGCCTCTGCACTTGGTTGAATTGAATGTTTAATAAAGGGATGCTACTTCAGTTATTCATACATTGTTTCAATATAATTCTAATTCTTATTTTCTGCTTGAAATAAAGGTTGTTGAAATATCATAAGCAACTGATATGTATTATAGTGAGACAATGTAACAGCAAAAGGTTATTAGCTGCAATTAGTAGTGCCGAGAGATTGATTGGCATATGTATTGAAATTTTTCACGAAAATATATGTGAGCTATTCTCACAGCTTGAAATCTTCATAGGAAGCATTAAGCAGTCATGAATAAGACTAATTAAGTGGATCTGGAAGTGATGCAGTTGATGCTTTCGACTCATGGTTATGTGGCTCACTTTTGTACCAAGTCTGTGATTGATTATTTCATGTAAGTAAGGATCTTGTTCAGTGATTATAAGAGCTCATGAACACTCATGTAAGTTCATAGTCTCCGATAGTTCTGAATGAGTAATCCTTATTTGACAGAAGTATGCAAGAAGCTTATTGGCTTAACTGAAGCCATTGGCCAATAAAGAATCATGCGTATAGATTCATTAAAGTTCTTTCTTGAATTAACTAATTGACCTAGTGGGAGAATGTTGGACGTTAGACTCTAATCCAACGGCTAATAGGTCAATATAGTTAATAAGGATTGATGTGGAATGTAAGTGTGATTAGGGTTTAGTTATAAGCTATAACCTGGACTCCAAGTAAATGTATATAAGCCAGTTATAATTGGAGAATAAGGGCTCTTGATACTATCCTATTTGGATTGAGATTTGGTAGATTATATCCTTGAACTTTAAGGAATCCTAGCGTATGATTATGGAAATGTATGCTAGGGTTGTAGTAATATAAATACCAAGTGAAGGTCCCTACATACACCACTGATGCACATACTTGGAGAACTCCCTATAGGTTCGAATAATTCAGTGGTGGTGAGTGTGCAGAAGACCAACCTTTAAATTCTAGAGAGTTCGAGGAAAGCTTGTTGCAATTGCAGTTCTTGCCATGCTAGGAAGATGACCTCTCACGGTTAGTTCAATGGTGTTTTAATGGTACATAAACATATTAAGTTTAACAAGTTTCTCCGTGTCGTACACAGTGTGCACCGGCATCTAGCAAGAAAGGACAGCGGGCTATGTGATTACTTGGTACTGGCCGAATGACTTTTGGTGTGGTCATATTCATATATCTTTTTATCATCCATTTTCTTTGGACTTTGTATATTCGAATGGGTTAAATGCACTAATTTATATTGTTTTTATCTTTAGGCATTCAATACCAAAATTATGCAAAAAAAAGAAGTGAAAAATGAGTTTTTTGGGTGTCTAAAGTAATTTCAGTGGAGTAAGAGGCTAATCAATTGCACCAAGACAAATGCATGATACTACATCAGTTTTGGAAATCAAATGGACATGGGGATGCCATTCAATGGATGTTAGGAGAGAACTTAATCTCTAGTTTGTATTATTTCCGTTTATTTTTCCTTTTCTTTAATAAGTTTTAAAGTTCATTAATTATGCTTAGGAGTTTAGTGGGGTTTTAATTGGATTTCAATTGGCCTTCAATACCCTAGCTTGTCGTGGGTTTTATATTGAGGAGATTTAGGGAGTCAGACAAAAAATAGAAAGAAAAAAAATGCACAATTCTACATAGGGGCTGCGGCAAGAAGTGAAAAAAAGGGAAGAGTTTTTTTTTTTTTTTTTTTTTTTGTTCTTTTCTAGGGCTACGATGTGGCATGATCATGAATATTTCATTATTAAGTTTTTTATTTTTTATTATTGAGTATCTTTTGCTATTCGTAATGCGCTTGATTTTTATTTAGATGCTTGATTGCTATCTAAGTTTTAGATTAAATTGATTTGATGCAAGTTGGAGTAGATGTCATACTTAACTTGGGTTTATCTTCTTGCAATTGATGCCATAAACAGCTATTTGTAGATGCCATGAAATTAGGGTTTGTGTGATTTTCCAACAAACGTATTAATTTATGTTGAATTTAAAGAGGAATAAAGGTGTCAAATATGTGGATGTAGAAAGCAAAGTGGCACACTAGGACGCATAAAGATGGGACTCTACACCTATACTTAATGGACTAGGATTCTCTTCCCTCGTCTCACATTCTCTATTTTATCTTTCTCTTTCTATATAAAATTGATATAAGATGTTAATGTGGTTTAACCATGACTGTTCAAATAAGAGTGAAGGAAAATGAAGGGGAGAAAAGAGAGAAGAGAATTCTACTCCATAGTAAAGACATTTTCAACCTGACACCCCCATCATTTTTTATGAGAAAAATCAACAATATGCTAGGGCCTGACAACCTATGGCTTTTTACAAAAAGCAAGCAACTTGATACTAGCTGTCCAAACTTGATTGGAGAGAAACTAAGAAACAAAACTAAATAAAAAAAAGTATGAGAGTGGTCTTCGTCTCTTCCTCTTTGCCAAACAGAGAACCAGAAACTCAGAAAGGCAAGAACGTAGCTGATCTGCATTCTTGAAAACAGAACAAAACTAAAATTCCTGGACCACCTAAGCCACTCAGTTGCCTGCCTAGGCTGCCCAGGCCATCTCGACAGTCGCCTAATCCCTGTCTCGATCTTGCTCCCGATTATGAATTGGAAGAATGAATGTATATGCATGCTTCCAAGAATAAGAGAATTAGAGCTTGCTTGGATATGCTTTTAAAATAATTGAAAGCGTTTTTGGTGAAAATATTTTTAGAAACAATCCTTAGTAAAAATGTTAGTAAATCCTAGAAAAGCACTTAAAGTGCTTCTTGGAAGAAGTACATAACTGGTGCTTCTTGTAGAAAGCATTTAAAGTGCTTTTGAAACCTAAAAATATTTTCTCTAAAAGCGCTTTCAGTCATTTTAAAAGCACATCCAAACAAGCCCTTAGTTACCAGAATTCCTTATTCTAATCATCATCACCGTATATATTAATTTTTAGGGTAAATTACATAAAAGTACCTCAACTATGGGTCGAACTACAATCTCATACCTAATGTTTTAAAAATGATAATGTCATACCTCATCTTGCGAATTTGTTACAATGTCATACATCTGTCAATTTATCTGTTAATGTTTTTGTTAAATGCTGACGTGGCCTGAGACAGGGCCCAACCATGAGGTTCTATGGGTTGCGGCAAACTTGCAATACCACCCAGAGGTAATTGGGTTTGGTTTGGTTTGAATTTTTGGTTTAATTGGATCAGGAAAAAGGGGAGAAAGGGAGAGTTGGAACGGACCAGGAAAAAGGGGAGAAAATGAGAGAATTATAGGGGTGGGTCTCACATGTTTTTAAATAAAAATATTAAAATAATTTATCTTTAATTTATTAATATTTAATTTATATTTTTATCCACTTGGTTGGGGAGTGAGTCATTTCTCATACCACTTCAACATTTAATAGAAAAAAATGTTAAATTGGATTAATTGTTTCCGTGGTGAGATAACAATTGGAAGATAACCCTGTGGTGAAAAAATTCAGATTTAAACCCTCGTAGTGAACTCCGTTAGGATTTAAGCCTAAAATTAACATATTTCTCATCTATCTGTTAACCCATTCAACCTTCATAGCCAAAAGGGAACAAAACTCATTCATCCAAGGCTAGGAATTCGTTGCCCTTGGCTCCGTCTACCGCAACCCCTAACTCTACGCCAAGCTCTGCCCTGAAATGGATGCTGATAACTCCTCCGCCGATGCGGTGCGTCTCATCTCTTCCTTCCTTGCTTCCTGATTTACAGTTTGAGATCTTATTCAAAATACATGAATTCAAATTTCAATGAATCTGCCCTTTAGTTTGCTTTGTTTATTGTTCAACATAATTCAATGAGGAAATTCAAATCATCGATCACATTGGATATAGGATTTCTAGGCTTTCCAAATTGCTTAGTCATAAGTACTTAATCAGCCATGCTGTTCATTATATTTAACCCAAGGATTTGAAATCTTGTGTAAATGGACTGGATTTGAATAGTCAATCCTTTAAGTTGCCATAGATCATCAAGTTAGTGGCTGTAATCCTCCGGTGAACTATTTGTATCGTTATAAGTTGGACATTCTCGTTTTGTATCATTGTGTTGAACGAACTCATAGCCTTGGATGAATGAGTTGTTTTCTCTTTTGGTTATGAAGGTTGAAGGTAGATTTGGCATTCGTGTCGTGTTTTCCATGTTCATGTCGCTTTCGTATTATATCAAATATCTTAACGGGTCGTTTCGTGTAACACCCGTTAAAATAAACGAGTAAAATGACCCGATCCAAAATTGACCCAATAATATTAATAGGTAATATAACCCGACCCGTTACCTGTTAAGGAAAATATATTTTAAACTAATAAATAATCAAATGAAAAACATAATACTAAATAAATATATACATACCATATTGTCACATCCAAAACATAAAAAACGTGTTTTTCTTTTTAAGTATATATTTACATACCCAAAATAAGAGCATAATAAAAAAAATAAAAAATAAAAACATTAAAACATTACAAAATATCAAATGTTCAAAAGATTTGCAAAATTAAGGACATTGGAACATTAGAACATTGGAACCTTGCACATTTTCTTTTATAGTTTTTTAATTAATGTAGAAGTGTAAAAAAATATAGAAAAAATATAGAAACGCTAGTAATGACAAGCTTTACAACTTTCGTGAAGAGCTTAACTTCGAAATTTGCCACTATAAAATCATATAAATCATAGATCAAAATTTAACCGTTGATTGTTATTTACATTTATGCTTCATTTTTCTCATCAAATTTTTTTTTTCGGATTTTTTTTTTTTGAAAACATGATCTATTAGATACGAGGGTTTAAATTTGAATTTTTTTCACCACGGGGGCTATCTTCCAATTACCCTCTCACCACGGGGACCATTAATCCAATTTAGCCAACATAAAAATTAACAGACAAACTGACGGATGTATGACATTATAACAAATTCATAAGATAAGGTATGACATTGTCATTTTTAAAATATGAGGTATAAGATTGTAGTTCGACCCATAGTTGAGGTAGTTTTATGTAATTTACCCTAATTTTTATTAGTCTATTTATTTCATCACCATGACAAGTTTTAATGATTTATGACTCGTCCGACCTTGTTTTTTCTTCGTACAATCCTTGTTGATCAAAACATTCCAAGTTTCATATATACGGAAGACTTTATTTCCAACCTTTTCGTTTCACATGGTGAGGTTTAAAGACAATGAAATAAGGAACACTTTGTGTAACATCCCAAATTACCTAGGGGAGTGGATCCTGTAAACTTTATATATATATTCCCATCTCTACCTAACACAAGGTCTTTTGGGAGCTCACTAGCTTCGGGTTCCATCGGAACTCCGAAGTTAAGCGAGTCTGGGCAAGAGCATTCCCAGGATGGGTGACCCATTAGGAAGTTCTCGTGTGAGTTCCAAAAAAAAAAACCATGAGGCCATGGTCGGGGCCCAAAGCAGACAATATCGTGCTACAGTGGAGTTGAGCACACGATGTGGTGGGGCCCTGAGCCAGGATGTGATAATTTGGTATTAGAGCCAATCCTTGGGCGGAACTGTGCCGACAAGGACGTCGGGCTCCTAAGGGGGTGGATTGTAACATCCCACATCGCCTAGGGGAGTGGATCCTGTAAGTTTTATATGTATATTCTCATCTCTACCTAGCACGAGGCCTTTTGGGAGCTCACTGGCTTCGGGTTCCATCGGAACTTCGAAGTTAAGCTAGTATGGGTAAGAGCATTCCCAGGATGGGTGATCCACTGCGAAGTTCTCGTCTGAGTTCCCAGAAACAAAACCTTGAGGGCGTGGTTGGGGCCTAAAGCGGACAATATCGTGCTACGGTGGAGTCGAGCCCGGGATGTGGTGGGGGCCCGGGCCGGGATGTGACAATTTGGATACAGTCCCTAACTATCAATATTCTTTGACTGAAACCTTGTTAGTTTTTAATTTTTAATCGAGGTCCCTGACATTAATGTAAGTTACCATATTTTTTTAAGTTAAAAATTAAAAATTGTAATTTCTAATATTTATATTAATGAGATTTTAAATAAAACCCATAATTTGTGGGATTAAAAATAATAAAATATAAATTATACTCTCTATTATATTGTGTGTGTATACACACACATGCACAATATATATATATGGGTACATTCACCAAAATTAACAAAAAAAGTTATTATACCAAAACATGGGTACATTCTTCAAAACCACAGAAATAAAATATATCAGGCATAATAACATTAGTAAATTTCTTCGATCGAACTTGACATGGATACATTCTCAAATCAATGACAAAGAATGTACCCATATAAGTTTAAAAATGGATTAAAAAAATTGAATGGATCTTATTGTGAACACGAAAAATTCCTGAAACGAAAGAGACAAGAACAACGTGCACAAACAAATATTTGTATTTGATGATTTTGGGTTACAATCTCTCTCTATTTTGATCCTCTGATTCGATCTCCGTAAGGTGTTGATTTGTGGGATGTGCGATTGATCCAAGGGCCGTCGAGGCTTGATCTTGGATGAACGAGGATGAACGGATCTTCGAGGGCTTTTGAGCTTGATCTTGAGGAATGGTGATTGATGGATCTTCAAGGGCTTTTGGGCTTGATCTTGAAGAACAGTGATGAACGGATTTCCGAGGGCTTTTGGGCTTGAACTCGAAGAACAGTGACGAACGGATCTTCGAGAGCTTTTGGGCTTGAACGGATCTTCGAGGGCTTTTGGGCTTGATCTCGAAGAACAGTGATGAACGATGAACGCTTTATTCAAGGGCCGTCGGGGCTTGGGCTTGATGAACAGCGGATGAGCGGATTTGTTGATGTTGTCGATCCAAAGGGGCCGTTGGGGCTTGATCCTTGAGGATGAACAGTTGATGAACGATGAACGCTTTCTTCAAGGGGCCGTTGAGGCTTGGGCTTGAAGGTGGATGATTGTTGATCCAAGGGCCGTCGGGCTTGATCTTGGAAGAACGATGAACGAAGAACGCTTTCTTGATTCTTCGGGAACCTGGATGCTTGAGAGCTTCGGAGTTCCACAGCTTTAGAGCTTCAAGAGTTTTTGCCTAATGATTTTTTGGTTCCCCCTAAATGAATGAAATGGGCTTGTATTTATAGAATTTTCCAAGGCCTAATTTTGAATATAATATCCCAGATGAAATAAGTCGTTTCTGCCAGGTGTTGACACGTGTCCTATTTGATGACTTTTCCAACTCATTTCAATTTTCGTTGAGTCACACGCTACGTGTAAAATTTATGTAATACATGAGCGTTGACACTTTGATTTATCGGTCAACATTTATTTACCGAAATTTCGATGTCTACACTTATATTAAAAAATGGTATATTTTACATATAACAAATTGATATATTTAAGAATGAGTACATTGAAGATTAAAAACAAATTGAAAAATTATACGAATGGGTACATTTAAGATTAAAAAATTAAGAATCTTTCTACAAAAAAAAAAAAAAAAAAAAAAAAAAACTAATAGGTACAAACTTAATCTAATTTTATTTTTTATTATTTTGGAAATGTTTGAATTGAAAATTAATTAGGAGTTTAATAAAGGTGTGAGTATTAAACCCTAAATTAATTACTAATTTTTATATTAAAAAATGATGTAATAAACATGTAAATTCATTATTTCTAGGGACTTCAATCAAAATTTGAAAACTAATAAGGTCTTAATCAATGAACATTTGAAATGATGGACCGAATACTAATTTTTCCATGAAATAAAGACTTAGGTTGAGTTAAAGACGTTTTTATCTACATGTACTTATTTTATTAGCACGACATGCCACATGACGGTGTACCCATCACTTGTAAACCACATATCATTATATAAGTGAAGGGTAGTTCAATTTTTCAAATGTATCACCACTTGTATAATGACATATTATGTACCGTGTACCACCTCATATTCCAGGGACATCGAGAAATCTTTCGATATGATGCCTGCTAACAAGAACCTTGACCACAGGTTAGGAGAAGATGGAGAGTGTAGGTTAAGGTTGAGAGGTTAGGACTAAATAGACGTTTGATAACTATTTTTTTCTTCAAGTTTTTGGTTTTAACATTCTGTTTACTTTTCTTTAAAATTAAAATTTAAAACCAGTTTGACAACTATGAACTAAAAGTAGTTTTCAATTTTCCTACAAAAAACTGAATAATGAAATAATTATCAAACGGCCTCTAAGAAACTCTATACATTCTAAACTAGAATGTTGGTTATTCGATTGATTTGAAAAATCTAAATTTTTTAAATTCTAACTACCTATTAATTGAAAAAAATAACAAAAATGAAAAAGATGAATGAACAAAATGAAATAAAAATGTTACAAAAAATCTAAAAGAAGTTAAAATTAAAGAGATATTTTAAGCATACATGGACTGCCAATTTATAAAAAGATTAAAAGAGTAAAGTATCAAATATTGAAAATGGCAGTTCATGAGTTCTTAAAATGTAGGTTAAGTTTATATCACATCAATACTTAACATCTAATTAGACGGTTGAATTGACAAAGAGCTTAAATTGGTACAATTCAGAAAATTGAAGTCTCAAGCCTTGTGGTGTAATATGCAATTAACCGAAACCATTTTTTTTATTCAAAGTGGTAACCTTTTTTTGTTTTAGGGGCAATTTTGTCTAATTTCCTTTGAGCCTTTTTTCGAAACTACAAGTGAATCTTAATAATATGGACCTTGCAGCTTATTTCATCACATAAAACTCAATAAGAATCTGATACCCTCCATAAATAACAGCTTAAAAGAGAAACTTGCCCTGAAAAAGCAATTTTGATTTCCTCAAAAGAAACTTAATAAGTAAATTAAGGAAAAATGGGAACGACGTCGCGTGGTTGGTTTATTTTGGTCGCTACGTCTCTGAAATGTCAATCTTGTCGGTTCCGTTCCCAGACTGAGTCCAACCGGATCTACTCCAGGCTGAGGTTCCAGCCGCATCTCTCCTTCTCCCATGTTTGGGTGTTTCTGGTCACTTCTCCAGGCTGAGGTTCCGTTCCCTAACTTATTCACCTCTCTATTTCCATTTTCTCTGATTCTTCTGCTGCTAATCTAATTGATGAACGATTACAATTTGAATTTTCAATTTATTTATTTATTTATTTAGATTATTAAATTGTGGAACTGTTGTATTGTTAAACTGGTGGATTGGATGTGGATTGCATGTGTAAGTTTGTAATTTTCTCATCTCATCCTATCATCAACCCTCTCCCAGTAATTCTGCAGTATATAAACGTTTGTGTTTATTTTCGGTGAAAGGACTTGTAGAATCAATGCCCTTTTTCCTACTGAACAAAGAAAACAAATTGGATTAGTTTGCATATATGTAGTAAATTTACATGGATGCATTGTATCATTGTGTGTGTTCGTTTTGAGTTCCCTTGTGTATTGTTCTTGTATATAGTATATGCGAAAAACGAGATTGAAATACTGCGCAAAGGTCTCAGGTGTTACAAATTAACATTATACTCACAAAGTTTTTCTTTTTGTAACATTTGACATTTTTGTTTGGAAGTACTTTTAAAATGACTGAAAGCGCTTTTGATGAAAGCGCTAGTTACTTAAGGAGTCTTTTCAGGATTCACTTACGTTTTTACTAGTTTTAACCTGATTTTTAAGTTTATAGAGTGACGAGTGAGTTGAGTTCCAATTTGGCCCATGCAGCTTGATTGTTTATCATTCAATTCTCTATCCCTTCGATGTGCCCAAAAGTTACTTACTGGATTCAGAGTGTGATGATAATTGATCATTTAATTGTTTTCCGAGTTTATTTAATTTCTAACTACCAAAATGCTTGATCAATATGAGTTTGAAGTTGGCGTGTTACCATTCACTAGGAAAAGTAAAAACAGTGAGCAGGCTATCAAATTTCATTTAAAGAGAAGAATGGGAGATGTTCACAGGTTCAATTTGATTGGCTTAACGCTTTAGCGAGTGAAGGTCTTTAGTTTGTTAAGTTTTCGTTCTGTTTACTTTTTTGAATTATGTGGTGAGTGTCTAGCTATTGACCATGGTTTCTGTTAACAGATTATGGTGCTTACTTTTCAGATTTCTTTGTTCTTTACATCTACAGGCTGGATATTATTGATACATACCTTCCTATTTTACCTTTCAGCGATGCTTCCTAAGCAAAGCCTTCACGTTTGACCTTCAGAAGAACCACAAGGACTACTAGCATATATAAAAAGCTGTGTCTAAAGCTTTTAGCTCTAAGATCCAAAAATGGAGTTTTTGGATGAGGACGCAAGGCCAAGGTTCCTTTTCCAATCCAAAGCAGTAGCTTCTTCTGCTGCAAACCCACAACCCTGTTACAAGAATCTCAGCAAACCATTCTGTTTTTTAACCGTCTTGATCTCATTTCTGTTACTGGGTCTTGCCTTCTTCCTCCTCCAAAATGAACCCTACCAATCTCTCCTCATTTGGGCCGCTCTCTCCCTCCTCATCAGCCAATTCGCTCCTGCACCCGTCACTGGTGGTGACATCCGGGTTGGTCACGGCCCAGTCATGGACTTTCCAGAAATTGCAACCCATGTAGAGGACGAATCGAAGAAGAGGGTGTCTCAAAATAGATCAAAACTGCGTCGGTTTGATGAATTGGGGACAGATTTGATGCCAGTGGCCAAAACTGTTAGTGGGTGTTTGAGAGAAGAGAAAAAGAGTGAGGCTTCCGAAGGTAATGGTAATGGGTCAGTGGTTTTTGGTGAAGAGATGGAGTGGGTTGAGGAGGATGCTGAGTTTTTAAAGAAACTGCTGTTGAAGCACCCCGTGGGGAAGCTGAGACGGTGGGAGGTTATCGCCGAGTCGTTTCAAGGAAGGCATAAGGTGGAGAGTGTGATCAAGAAGGCTAAAGAATTGGGAGAGAAGAAAGTGAGTGATTCAGATTCATATGCAGAGTTTTTGAAGAAGCGTAAGCCCAATGACAAGAAATTTGAAAGTGGGAATCTAGAGATGGGTGATGAGTTGATGGCAGAAAATGGTGAAGTGAAGAAAGAGAGTTGGGCTTCTACTGAAGACATTGCATTGCTCAATGCCCTGAAGGCATTTCCAAAGGAAGTGTCAATGAGGTGGGAGAAGATTGCAGCTGCTGTGCCCGGGAAGTCGAAGGCTGCTTGTATGAAGAGAGTTGCTGAGTTGAAGAAGGGTTTTCGGAGCGCCAAGGCTGCTAGCGAAGAGTAGATGAAGATTGACTGATCAATTTTGAACCGGATATGCATTTTGCATTGAGGAGATAATTTTGATGATTAATGTTTGTTTCTTTGATTTTATAAATTAAAATTGAGAATTGTTGCGTATGGTTGATTCGTAGGCAATTTCATATCAATAGTTCCATTGGAGTTTGGTGATTGGCAGCCATTACAATCATGAATGCTGTAACTCATACTTCCATCTGGTTTCATCCAATATCATTTGTATAAACCCCATGGGATGACATAGATTTTACAAATAAAATATCTCGATGGTATATTTGCAGAATAAAATCTAAAAGATACGTATTAGGCAAGGGGATCCCCTCTCGCCTTACATTTTCATCATTTGTATGGAACCTTTAATTAGGCATCTTAATATGATTGTTAATAGTACTAAATCCCATGTTGGTATCTTATTGTCTCCCCAGGGCCTTAGAATCTCTAATTTAGTTTTTGTTGACAATTGTTTGCATTTTACTAAGGCTACCCTATGGGAGCAAGAAATATTCTCTCTATTCTGAACCCTTTTGCTAAGGCGGTTGGGCAAAATATTTATTTCCATAAGTCATCCCTTTATTTTTCAAAAAATACTAACTCGCAAATTAGAAATAATATTGTTAATATTTTACAAATCCAACACAAAACTACTATTGCTAGGTACCTTGGTATTTATAACATTTGTATTTGGGAAAGATCAAGTTAATGGGAATGAGCTGCTAAAAGGGGTTAAGCAAAAGCTAGCAGGTTGGAAGGAAAACACCCTAAGGCGGGTAGACTTACTCTTATTAACTTAAATCTTATAGGTATGTCTAACCATGTTATGTCTTGTTTTAAATGCCCGGATAAAATTTTGAATAGGCTAAATAAGGAGTGCAAGGATTTCTTATGGGGTAAGGATAGGAAGATTTTTCCTATTGCTTGGGATAGGGTGTGTACAACACACTCCCAAGAAATTCAGTGGACTTGGAGTTAGGCTTTTGGATCAGTTTAATAATGCTTATCTAGCTAAGTTGGGTTGGAAGGTTCTAACATATGAGAATAATTTGTGGGTGAGGTTGGTCAAGATAAGTACCTTCGAGATGAGGATTTTTTGGGTAATAAAGTTATACAAAATTATTCTCTGGCTTGGAAGAGCATTTTAAAGGGCAGGATGTCATTTTTAAGGGAATTAGGTGGAGAGTGGGTAATGGCCAGGACACATTATATCTTCCTTCACTTACCTGATATTGATTCTCAAAATATTGATTGGAACTTGAGAGTGAGTGATTTCATTGTTAATAATTGTTGGGACAGGGAGAAACTAGACCAAGTAGTCTGTAATGATGTGATAAAAAAATGTAATATTCCAATTCCTTTTCTTGACACCAAAGATAAGATGGGGTCCTACCACTTACATTATATTTTCCATTAAATCGGCAACTAGGGTCCTAAATGGCTCTATGGTGCAGTCAATTAGGCATAAGGTGATCAATAAAATGTGGAAGCTCAATATCCCTTCCAAAGTTAAAATGTTTGCTTGGTTGTTTATTAGAGAAAGGCTACAAATGAGGAAAAGACTACGTCGTTTTTTGTCTAAATGATAGTCTATGTCCTTTTTGCAATATGGATGAGGAGAACCAAATGCATTTATTTGTTAAGTGTAGTGTTTCTCATCTCATTTGGAACTTGGTTTCTAATGCTTCTAATGTTGTTAATACTAATAATTTTGCTTCTGTTGTTGAGTGGATGGATTCTCTAAATCATGTGGACAAGGAAGGTTTGAGTGAGCTCAATTTGCTTTTAGTGTTATGTTGGCAAATTTGGAATGATAGAAATAATAAGGTTTTCATAGGACTTATGCCTACTCCATGGAGATCTAAATTCTTGGCAATGTCTTCGGTAGAAAAATATTTTAATTACAACATGAGAATGGAAAAGTTATTGCTACAGAGAACGTGGTCAAAGACAGATGGAGAGGTTATTTTCATAATCTTTTCAATGAAGGACATGAAATGAGTACTCCTTGGGGGGAGTTGAGTAACTCAGAAGAGTGTAGAAACTACTCTTTTTACTACCGAATTAGGAAGGAAGAAGTGGTTGTAACTTTGAAAAAGATGAAGCATAGAAAAGTAGTGGGCCCAAATGATCTACTGATCTACGTGTGGAGAGTCTTGGGAGAGACGGGTATAGCATGGCTCACAAACATTTTCAATAGGATTTTGAAAAAGAAGAAGATGCCAAATGAGTGGCGAAAGAGCACTTTGGTGCAAGGGCAACGTACAAAATTGCATGAATTATAGGGGTATTAAATTAATGAGTCATACAATGAAGCTCTAGGAGAGAGTAATTGAGCATAGACTGAGGCATAAGACACAGGTCTCAGACAACCAATTCAATTCATGACAGGGTGCTCAACCATGGAGGCAATCTATCTCTTACGAAGATCGATGGAAAGATATATAGATATGAAAAAGTATTTGCACATGGTCTTTATAGATTGGAAAAAAGGCATATGATAGGGTCCCAAGAGACATTCTTTGGAGGATTCTAGAGAATAAAGGAGTACGAGTAGCATATATCCAAGTTATAAAGGATATGTATGATGGAGTAAGGATTGCCGTAAGAACTCATGAAGGACAACTTCCCCATAATTGTAGGGTTACATCAAGGCTCATTTTAAAGTCCTTACCTTTTTGCATTGGTAATGGATGAATTAGCAGGACATATTCAAGATCGATATTCCTTGGTGCATGTTTTTCGTAGACGATATAGTGTTGATAGATGAAACTTAGGAAGGAGTAAATGCGAGCTTAACCTTTGGAGATAAGTGTTGGAATCGAAAGGTTTTTGCCTAAGTCGGTCAAAGACAGAGTATATGGAGTGCAAGTTCAGTGCAAACGACAGCTCAAATGAGTTAGGGGTGAGGATTGGACATCAAGAAGGACCAAAGAGCAACTGCTTTCGCTACCTAGGATCTATCTTGCAAAAGAACGGAGAGTTGGATGGAGACCTTAACCATAGAATACAAGCTGGATGGATGAAGTGGAAGAGTGCATACGGCGTGTTTGTGTACTCGTCGTATGCCACTATAGTTCAAGGGAAAAATTTATAAGATGGCAATAAGGCTGACAATGTTTTATAGCACGGAGCAGTGAAACATCAATACGTACAAAAAATGGGTGCAGCGGAGATGAGAATACTTCGTTGGATGTGTGGGCACACGAGAAAGTATAAGATTAGGAATGAGGATATCCAAGGTAAAGTAGAAGTAGCCGAAATTGAAGGAAAGATGAGATAAAATAGGTTACGATGGTTTAGACATGTGAAGCGAAGGCTTACTGACGCTCCGGTTAGAAGATGCGATTATGGGACAAATGTTCAGGGCCGAAGGGGTAGAGGTAGATCTAGGAAGACTTTGGAAGAGACTCTATGAAAAGATTTAGAGTACTTGGATCTAACGAAAGATGTGGCACAAAATCGAGCGCAATGATGTTCTAAGATTCATACAGCTGACCCTACTTAGTAGGGATAGGCTTTGTTGTTGTTGTTGAAGTGTACTAAGAAGAGTTTGTATAATGAATCGACAATTATTAACTGGCATCCGCCGGATAAGGATTTTGTCAAGTTAAATTTTGATGGTTATGTAGCGGCGGGCAAGACGGCGGCTGGCTTTGCCATCAGGGACATAATGAAATTCTTATTGTTGGTGGGGCTTTAAATCTTGATAGAGCCACTCTTTCCAAAGTCGAAGCTAAAGGTCTAAGAGAAGGTTTAATATTTGCCCTTAGAAATGGTGTGTTGAAGATCATGGTGGGAGGCGATTCCAAGCTAGTCATCTAGACTATGTAGGGAGTGTGCTCGATATTGTGGAATCTGGAGCATACTATTAAAGATATTAAATGGATGATGACCAAATTTAGCATTCTCTTAGAACCAAAACTTTAGAGAGGCAAACTTTGTTGTTGATGCCTTTGCTCGTCAATGTCTTCTAATAACTAGTTGTCATTTGTGGGAGCATCATGTTCCTCCTTTTACTTTAGATGCTATTCGCTTTGATTTTGTTGGGAACGGTTGTATCAGAGATTTTTCTCTTTAATATATGGTTCTTTTGGCTAAAAAAAGAAGTTAAACCAAATGAAATCACATGGTGGTTGTTAATTATCATTTATAATAAAACTCTTGCTCTTAATCGTCAACCCAGCTTAATTACTTGCTTTTTTTTCTTTCTTAATTAATTATGTCGCCTTCATCATTGCGTATATGATATCTATTCGTATTCAGTGACAACGACTACGATGGTGATGAGACTTGGGTTGTTCCCCAGAATATCATACCACATGAATGGAAAGTTGGACAAACATGTGATTCTGGAGTTTAACTAGTTATACTAATCCTATCAATTATCACTAGTTTCACATGCTATAGAAAATATAATGAGAAACATGTTCGAGCAATATTAGAAAATATTAAAATAATAACAAGAATTACAATAATAATAATTATAAAGAAATTCACAACATCAATTATGTATTAATATAAACAACTAGAGAGAAAGTTAGAAAAACTGATAAACTTGGAGATTGAGGCTTACATAAACGCAATATCCTAAAGACAGAATTTTGCCCCTACTTTTGTGCTTGTAGTTCAGTAGGCGTCAATCTCATAAGATTCAACAATCTATAATCCGAAGTCTAAACACTTCAATCTTCGGACTCTGGCGAACTTCATATATTATGTACTCTCAAAACACCTCCATCAGATATGACTACAATCATGTATCATTCTGGGCCTCTTGAAATTGATGAATTAATCTCATCGAAAAAATATGAGAAATAATTCTTATCACTGTATGATAATACATTTACACACCAGCCCATGAATACATGTACATTTAAGAATAGTAATGACTGGTTGGAAAGGTCATACCCTTTCATTGTCAAAAGCAACGCTTCAAACGACATGCCTTTTCCTTTGAATCTCACATGTCAGATTCCAATTTTCCACATTATAAAACCATCCATTTGTCAAATAATTACATCCTTTTGCAACTCAATTGCCACACGGCTCTGAATGACCCAATATTAACCTCCACATGGTTCTATAAGATCCAAGATCCTTGATTCAAATGGATGTCAAACCATTATTCTCCTTTTCTGGAATCTCCGATTAATCAATTGTGACGGGGTTCTACATATACCACATATATTTTATAGAACACCTAATGAACCAATCCCAAGACCATATTAATGCAACAACCAAATCAAGGCATGCATCTAAATGTTCATCTCTATCAAGACACGAGTTTAAATGCCACAACAATTAATGTAAAAAATAAATAAATGTTGTAGGCATAATTTACTGGACAATTATGGAGGCCATAGAGAGAGAGAGAGAGAAATGTGCGGCAATAGTAGAGAGATTTTTGAGAGATGTGTAATTGTGGGCGTGTTCTATTCCACCCCATTGTGCCTTTATGTATAGTAGTAGGGAAGGTTAATTCCTTACCCTTTTAGGATTACAACTCTTAATAGGTAATCAACTCCTAATAGGAATATAAGAGATATTCCAAGATATACTAGGATTTACACAATCACATTCCTAATCTAATAGGACTACAACACTCCCCCTTGAGTGTGTAAATACTCAAGTAAATGGCGCATCAAGTCTTCAGTGATGAAGCAAGTACAGTTGATGAAGTCGTTGGCACAATGAGCGAATGCGAGTCTTAAATCAATGGAAGAATGCATAAAAAGGTAAAACTCACAAAACCTCGTTATGGTAAAACCCAAGGTGGGAGAAAAACCCATAGACTAAGGAGAAAAGTGAGAGTTGCATTAAGTCAAAACTATACATCTTTTGGATGCAAGTAGAAGAGCTCTCAAGGGTATGATCAGCCTAGGATGGGTGCTAGGTTAAAACCTAGTTAGGTAGCAAAAATCCAGTGGGAAAAATGCTCATAATCATAGGGAAAAAGAGTACATTAAGATCAAGTGAGTATACTTCTGGATACTCCCCTTGAGTTTGACATAACTTCCAAATGAGAACTACAAGCATTGCATATGAATAGCTAGGCATACCAATTCCTCGAACAAGCTTCTTGAAGGTTGACTTCGGCAGTGACATCGTGTAGAAGTCGGCAAGGTTGTCTAGGATATGCTTGCATGACTTCAATCTCCTGATGCTTTGCTGATGTAGATGTAGACGCAATATGTCTTGGCATTGACTTCATTGATGTATCATGGCTTGGTCGGGTTGATACATGCGGCATAATCTTCATGGATTGTCGTTGGGACTTAACGATGGTGATGTGGTAGAAACTAACACACAAATTAAACCCTATAAATTATGCAATCGTAGTACAAGTAAGTAGGGATCGTTCTATTTTGGGGATTAGAATGGATGCTAATCAACACAAATTAAACATATACAATTGAAAACTAAGTTAAACTAACAACAAAACAATGACTGGGGGGGCATTTTGGACAAATTTAATTAAAAACTTAACGATAGGGAGAATTTAAGGTCCCTTAAATGGTAATGCAGTACCATTTATACAGCGAGGAGCGTGCCAATGCTCTTAATCAGCTTGGATAGACCTGAAGTCGTTGCTAGAGATGTGATTTAGGTGTAAAGTTAGTGTGTGTAGTATGCATTCATCCAGACAACTAACTTTCCCACATTCCTACCTAATCACGTGTTTAATTGGATCGATCACACGTATTAAGAAACATGATTCAATTAACTCATATTCGAGGACAATATCAATAAGATTATCCATAAGTAAAACATACACCAAACTTGAATCCAAGAACATGGAAACATGTTCACAAAGTAAATAGTTTACTATAGGGATTCGACCAACAAGGCCATCCAGGTCAAAATTCTGCTTTTCCAACGGTGTTCGGTGGAGCAAAATTAGTCTCACATATTGACTACTAGAATGGTACTTCTTAACAACATTGGTAGGGGCACGAACAGGTGCATAACCAATGATTTGTTCCATTGAGATGGAAGTAGATTATGTAGGGTTGAAGTTCAGAAATATTATCCCTTATTCTTGAAATTTTAGGTTTTAGGTGCCAAAGATCACGCTTCGCGCATGATGCCACACCTTGGCAGGCCCTGATTCTACCATATCTTTGTGGTAGTAATTAGATCCGAGAATTTGGTAAACTTTCGCTTTCTACACTACTGCTTCAAGGGCAAGTTAGAAGCATGGAAGGACGAGAAAAGTATTCTCCAGTCAAAATTTGATCGGATTGATAAACTTCAGAATTGTACTCATTCATGGACGTAATCATGATTTGCTTCGGACAATGTCTTTCATAATTAGACAGTCCGTAGGAGCGAGCCAAAGAGCCATGGAATCCTTATTCAAGAGATACTTTCGTTTGTAATGCTTTGGGCATAAGTCTTCGAATGAAGATTATGGCGAAGACTTATTCAACTCTCCCTTGCCATTGTTGGCTTCAATGGTTTCTTAGCTTCTCGATAGTCTAGTAGAGACTCACGTCTTGTACCCCACATTAAGTGGTTTCTATTAGAAACGTCCAAATAAGGGAAATCGAACTTGTGATAGTTCGACAGCCCATTGAATTTGGAGGGAACAAGATTGTGATTGGTGCTATGGGAATGGATCATCTATAAGCATCAAAGTTAGAACATTCGAGTTCTATGACATGGCTTTCATGAAAAACGTTGGTTTCATGGGTGTATTATTTTATGAAATCTTCGGGTTTCAAAAGCACTAAATTTGAAACTACAGGTTCAATTTAGTTTATGAACGTTTAGTTCATAAAAAAGAGGTTTCTGCAAGAACACATAATGCAATATGCTGATTTAAGTGTAGTGGATTTGAGGTTCTTCGGGAACTCAAGTGTAATAGCTTCGTTACTACGAAAGTATGTTAACGGTACAAAGAAAAGAAAGAAATTATTGAATCGTTAATGTCCAAAAGTGGGTTTCAAGCCAATAATTATGGATTAATTATCAGATTAATGGACTGCTGGTCACTTTTAATTAATTCAATAGATCAGGACCATTCAAAGTTGATCGTAGAAGCAAAATAAAATTTATAAAGGCCCATTAATTATTTAATGCTGGCTGCAGGCCATGGAAATAAATTAGGGCCAAATTCGCTTGGGTAGGCTGCAATTGGGAGCCCAATAATATGCAAAGAAAGCTGCATGCCTGCTGCACAGTCACTGGCCGAGAAAAGGATCAGCCCAGTAACAACCTGGCTAGCAGCCCAGCTGCAGGTAAGTAGGCTGAGGAAAAAAGAAAAATAAGCCCAGTTGAGGTTTGGGCTGAGTGAACAGAAAGCCCGGAAAACGGGCTGGGCTGTCCTGAGTGAAGGGTCTAGGGCTTGGAGCCCATGCATAGGGATCCAAGCAGCAGGCTTGGTCCAATTTGGGCAGTAAGCCTAAAAGATTGTCCCAAGCTAGTGTTGTACCAAGCTACAGGCTTGGTGCGATTTCAGTGGCAAAAAAAGGTGATTATTCTTCTTCTGTTTTTTTTTTCAAATTTGTAGGGTTTTTAGAACCCCTAAAAAAATCATGCTTCTAATTTGTTTCGATTATTTGACTTACAAATTCCATATAGCATAATTGTGTATTACATGAACAAATATATATATTGACAAAATATATGAAACATATACAATATATATATATATATCGGAAGGAAAATATAAACATAGGGGGGTTCATGCATCATGGGGAATGTTTTCATGTTTCAAGGTCATTTCAAATATCTTACTTTATTTTAAGCGTATCTGATTGGTAAAAAACAACATAAACCTTTGAATTTGTAGAAGTTCATTATCAGATAGCCGGAATTGCATCATGGGGAGTGTTGTATGCATCATGGGAATGTTGTATGTATAATTTACTGAACAATTATGGAGGCCATAGAGAGAGAGAAAGGTGCGGCAATAGTAGAGAGAAGTAAAGTAAAACAAAGTTTAAATTGACTCAAAAACGTAAAACAAAGTTTAAAACACTAAGCTAGACTCAAAGAATGCAAAACTAAACTATAAAACACTAAAACAACTCAAAAGACTCAAAACAGCACAAAACAAGCTAAAAGACTCAAATCTGCCACTAAGATTGAAATTGGATGAAAATAGGTTTTAACTTGGTTCAAAACACTTAAAAACACAAACAAAATCACTTTGTAACTAATGTGAATCAACAAAGTAAATGGGGATTTGGTTTTGACGAATTTGAAAACAAAACAAGTAAAGTAAAGAACTAGTGAAATCTGGACGAATTTGAGTAAAGTGAATGGATAAAAGGCTAGCTAGGAGGTTCTTCTCCACACATGTCACACTTGCATACAAAACGATCTCCAATTGCTTTTCAATAAACCATGAATTCCCAACACCCCAGATTAACCGTGAATTGCACTAATTAACCCTCAGATTTTCCTAAAGTTATTGAATTGGATGATTGCATTCGACAACCCAAAGTATTCCCCACAAGTTCCCCACATGAATTGCATAATAGAGATACAAGCAAAGATCATTAAGTTATATGAAAATCATAAGCATTGACAAGACACTTGTTACTATGAATTGCATGAAACTTATGTCAAGAATTTACTTAACGCGGTTGTGACAAGCAACCTTTACTACTTGTGAATATAAGTTCATAAAGATTAGGTAAAGCTCCCTTATATCCTCGCATCAGATTTATGCATGAAAATTAAGTGTGCACTCTCAACCAACATACACAAATCAGTTTTAATTCAAATGGATAAGTAAATTGAATTCACAACTTATGAATCACAACTGAAGGTAATCAAATCATATTGCAAGCATGAACATGGTTTCGAATTCCCCCCTAGCTAAGGGGGGTTTAGTTCCTCATACTTACAAAGCAACGATAAACAAATTTAGACATTGAAAACAAAACAAAGAAGACACCTAAACGCTCTAACGATCTAAGTTGGACAACATGCACGTCCAAGCACTTTCCTTCCCTTCCTTTGCTACGGCACAAGGTGTTGGTGAGTGTTTGAAGGGTTGGTTGTATGGAGGAATGGATGTGAAGATGAATGGATGTGTTTGGATGAAAGTTGTATTGGAATGGGGATGAATTCTCCAGCAAAACTGAATGTAATGGCTGCCACACACACTTCCTTTTATAGAGGAAGTGCACGGCATGGAGGGATGGATGGTGGTGTGAGCAATGATTCAAAGGTGAATGATAAGCTCATATTTATATATATTTTACATAAAATTCACTTGTCTTTTCTTAGTTAGTTCCTTATATTTTTGAGCTATTTACTATGTTTTTGTGTTTTGTGTGATTTATCAAGCAAAGAAAAGAAAAGTAGCACAAGTGAGATATTAAGTAACAAATTCGTCAAAACTGCCTGTGCAAATTAGCTGACTTTGGAAGCATGTTACGAACAGCTCAGAATGAATGAGAAAATGAGCCTTATATGCTTGGAAAGCTACGGATGTCTATTTTCTGGACCAATTCACGGATTGTTAATATCATTTTTCTAGAAGAAGTTATGGGCATTGTAACACTGAAAGGTTCAGAAAAGGGCTAAGCAGATTTGGCTAATAAAATGAGAAAGTAAAGGCACTTGTTTTGTGTTTTGCTTTGTCATCAACACTCAGCAGCAAATGGGGTTATGATTGCACTCATTTGGCTTTGGAGTAAGTGGAAATGCACAGCTAGAAAGAGAAGGCATGGCACATGCAAAAGAGAAACATGGACAGCTACACACATGCAAACTGCACAGCATGGAGGGCTTGGCATGGGCAGAAAATGGGTGGATTGTTGGCTAAAATAATGAAGAACATGTGTGTGCAAATGCAAAGGAAAAACACACACACATGGGCAAAGGAAAGACACACACATGGGCAGAAAATGGGTTGATTTGTGGCTGAAATGATGAAGAATATGTGTGTAAATGTAAAGGAGAAACGTGGACATCACACACCCATACAAACTGCACATGCAAGGAATTGAAGTGGTCCTCTCCTTAGCCTATAAATACATCCACCATTCCTCTTCCTAAGAACAATATTGATCCATCAAAAGAGCTTCATTCACAAACACAATTTCCTTGCCGTGACCTCCATCCATTCATCTAGCCATACTACATCTCACCTATCCATACACTTTCATCTCTTAGCCGTGCAAATCCATTCCATCCATATATCCATACACATCCTAGACACTTGTGCTACAACAAGGTGGTGAAAACAAAGGTCCTTGGCGTTTCAAGCTTGGAACTTTGGAGCATTTTAGGTGTACTTTGTTCTTGCTTTCAATGTCTACTTTGTTATTTTCTAATTTTGTTGCAATTATGAGTGGCTAAAACCCCTATTTAGTTAGGAGGAAGTTTGAAGCCATGAACATGCTTGAGATTTGAATTGATTTCTTCCAATTGTGATTTGATAAGTTGTGATTGCAATTCAATTATCTATTTTATTCATAACTGATTCTTGTATGTTTATTAGGGATGCATACTTAGTTTTCATGCATGAATTAGATGCTAGAATATAAATGAGTTTCACCTAATCGTTACAAGTTTATATTCATGAGTAGTGAAGGTTGTTTATCACAATCGCGTTAATTGAATTCTTGGCAATTGTATCATGCATTCATAGTTATAATTGCCTCGTCAACACTTATGATTTTCATTGAACGTAATGATCTCTGATTGTATCTCTATTATGCATTCATATAGGTGACTTTTAGAGAATGATTTGGGTTGTCGCATGCATTCATCCAATTCAATGAGTAAAGGAAAATTTGAGGGTTAATTTGTGCATCACTGTTAATCTGGGGTGTTGAGCATCATAGTTTATTGAAAAGCAATTGGAAATCGATTCATGTACAAGTGTGTCATGTGTGAAGAACGGACCTTTAACTAATCCATCCATCATCGTATTCCTCAAATTTGTCTTACAATCTGCCTAGTTTTATAACTTGTTTGTTTGTTTCAAATTCATCAAAACCAAAATCCCCATTTTACTTTCTTGTTTCAAAGTGTTAAATTTCGGTTTTGTTTGTGTTTTTGAGTGTTTTGATTCAAACCAAAACACTAAATTCGTCCAAAATTGTGTTAGAGTCAAATCTATCCAGTTTGTGTTTTTAGGTAGCTTTGAGTCTTTAGAATCTATTTTGAGTCCCTTGAGTCTATTCAAACATTTTTAACTTTGTTTTTATGTCTTTGAGTTAGTTTAGAGGTTTTAGCAAGCCCTCATAATCCCCGGTTTAGAACGATCCCTACTTGCATTTATACTACAATTTGACAACAAGAGGGTTTAATTTGAGTGCTTAACTTTCATTGCTTCAGTGAAAGTGAAGTAATGATGCAAAGCATGGGGGCTGAAATGGAGTGGTGTTGTAGCTATAAATGCAAGTAGGGAACATGAATGATTGTGCACATGGTAGATAAAGGAAAGGGAGGTGGAATGGTGCAGAAATGAGTCATAGGTGAAGGTTGATTCATTATGCACGGCATGGGCAAGGAAAGTGAAGGAGTGGTGCGTCAATGAGTGCATGTAGTGGAGGTAAAAGTGAATGAAATCTGATGGGTGAAGGGGACAAGGGATGTGCACCAATTGAGTGCAATGATTCAATGTAATGGTGTATGAAAACAGGAATAATGAATGGGACAAGTGTGATGCATGGCATGGGTAAGGAAATGTGATAAATAACACCCCTTTGCAGCTGTCTATGTGCCTTCAAACTTGATTTTCTGCACTCTTTGCCATGTGTTCCAGCTCATTTCTCATGTGTGTGTGCTGTCATGTAATCATCATTTCCGCATAACATCATTTCAGCTAGCAATCAAGTCCATGCCGTGTGTGAATGTTGTCTCTCTGTTCTTTGCATGTGTGTGTGCTGTTTTCTATCTTTATTTCCACATGTACAAGCTATTACACTTGCACACACATATGTTCTTCATTATTTTAGCTAGCAATCAACATATTTTCTGCCCATTCTGTGTATGAATGTTTGTAGTTGTAGGTCAACACACTTGCACACACACATGCTGATTTCTAGCCTTCTAATCTTCAAAAACGTCCATCCTCATGTCTCCATGCTTGCACTATCCAATCTTGGCCCAAAAATGCTCCAAAATGCTCCAAATAGCACTTTGTTGCCAACTTTGTTATTTGAACCTACAAACACACGAAAATAGCTTAAAGTACTAAAATAACTAGAATTAAACTATGTAAATGCCAAGAAACAAGCTAACTAAGTTGCATAAAAATGCACCTATCAAATTCCCCCACACTTAGCTTTTGCTAGTCCTCGAGCAAAACAAAAGAAACAAAACGAAACAAACAAAACACAACCTAGACCTTCCAACATTTGCCTCAGGGATTTTCAATGAAACATGACATGTTAAAAATCATCATTCCCACAGATTTTGGTCATCTTTACACTTGAGCACATACTTAATCATAGTCACCACTTACTAGTTCACAATTAACCAATTAAAACGATGTTTTGAATGTAGTAACATGCCTTAGAGAATTTGCTCAATTTCTTACAAGATACTCTATATTTTTCACACACAGTTTCTGACTACACACCCTACACTAGTATATGTGAGAAGATTAATGTAAGCACGAAAGACTAGGACTCACATATGTTATAACAAAGAAAGCAATTTTTTGGAGTTATTAAGCATGTTTGGATATGATCTCATGAATGGAATGCTACTACTTAGATACGAGAACCAGTGACACCATATGCTCATACCAATTTTGAACTCCACAAATTGAAACACATAACACTCAAGATTGAAGTAAAGGGTTGTAACAGGGCTTGGGGTAATGGCTAATAAAGAAAGGGTAGGAATAACAAACGTTCTTAAAGCGATAGCAAGCAAAGCAATGAAATAGACACTTGGAATTCAGTTTAGAATACAAAATCAACTTTTAAAGACAAAGGGAAGATTCATGCAACACTTAGGGCCGAATTCAATGTTTTGGACCATTTTTTAACAAACAACACTTTAGAGCTCTTTTTCATACTCTTTTTTTTTCTTTTCTACCTGTGCCTTATTAAGGACTTTGGCACGCACACACACACACATAGAAGAATCACTTCCCCCACACTTGCTTTCTGCAATACATTGATGAAAAAGGAGTTCATTTTAAGTCATGCTTTACTATGATTCAAGAATAAGGGTATTGATGGTCCTAAAACTAGGCTAGGTAAGGATAGTGTGGGTTAACAAAGAACATAGGCTTAATAAGGTTCAACGGGGTTAAACTTAAACAAATAATGAAATAGGGGCACGGCAATTTGGCTTTGGTGGTCACTACACAACTTCATCTTGAATATGTGTTATGCAAATCAATAGCATGCTTTAAATGAAATAGGCATGAGTTCTAGCATTTGGAACTAAATGATGAAACGCCTTCTAAGTAGCAACCAAGCAAAGAATAATGAGATTATGCAACAACTTTAGAACACAATGGTGCACAGATTATTAACTCTCCAACTAAACATTTTAGGCTCAAGTCTCACAAGGTTGTAGCGTTCATTTGAGTTCCTTCCTTCAAGCATGTTACAAAAATTGAATTTCCCTTTATGATTGCAGGTGAATTTATAAATTATAACCACAACCAAGCATACATTAAAGAGTAAATCAAATTTTCATCCATGTTTATAACTCTCTTTAACAGTCATGTACTTAAAAACCAAATCCTCATCATTGTGTTGGAAGGTACCCTAAGACACAAATAAACACACAAAAACAACTCTTTTTGGGTTTTTCAAAACAATTTTTCAAAATTTTATGAGATTTTCCGATTTTTATGTCAAAACACTCCAAAACAGCTTAAAAACACTTAAAAACAGCAAGGAACAGTACTAGAAGTAATGGGTGATAAACTCCTACAAATTTCATGCAAAACAACTTGGTTACCCCCCCACACTTAAATCAAACATTGTCCTTAATGTTTCAAGCATAAACTCACACAAAAACAAGCAAACAAGCAAACAACGAATAAACATGACAAGTATGGAAAGTAAAAACCAGACAGAGTAGAGTTTAAGAGCGCAAATCTGGTTTTGGAGATAGATGATCTTCTTGACTTTCCACAACTTTGATCTCGAACTGGTTTGGAATTCTGAGCGAGGAATATCAGAGTTCCTTGGTTTCAAATCAGACTCGTTCTGTTGGGTTGATTTGATTGTGCAGTCTGCATTCTTCTCTGCTTGTTTCTTTTGCGCGGCAGGCAGACACGAGGTAGAGTTGATGGTCTGTTTCTTTCTTCAATCTTTCCAAGTGCCCACCTCTTGCTACCTTTCTCCTTGTCCCTAGCTGAAGATGAATTAGAACATTGTCTCCATATGCTTCGAGGTATCATTTTCACTTCCCTTATCTGTTCCCTAGGCAGATGTGGTAGACGAAGAGGAGCATAAGATGTTGAAGATGAGTATTCGAGAGCAGGGCTAGGTAAGCAATCATGAAAGGGTCCCGCAGATGAAAACAACAACAAGGAGAAAGACAGGGAGAAAGCATGATATGAGATACTCTTGCTTTCAACCTTCATGATATGAAATACTTTTTCTTTGGATGAGTTGTTTGCAGAGGTACCCTAAGGAATAAGGAACACTGAGTGACTCGAGAGGCGTCGTTGGGAAGACATTCTCGAAGATGAAGAAAGGTTATGTATGTCTGCCTTGCAATGGAGGGTGAAGGTTAACATTTATAGGAATTAATAACCGGTACTATTCTTTCACTCTTCTCGGCAACCGTTGGATGATTTAACAGTAAACTTCACGTGCTTTCTCTTTCACAAGAGATTGGTGACAGATTGCCCGTAATTTCTGCAAGGCTGAGTGTGCATGTGACAGACGCTGACAGGTCTGGAAAAGCAAGTGCCTCTTCGATATCTGGAATCGGCGCTTCAACAAACTGCACATGATTTCCGCAAAGCTGAGTGTGCATGTGACAGATGCTGACACGTCTGGAAAAGCAGATGCCTCTTCGATTTCTGAGCGTGCCTCTTCGAGTTCTGGGCTCCGTCGAGTGCAGAGGTTGCATGTGACAAGTGCGCACAAATCTGGAAAAGAAGATTGGCCCATGGTTTCTGAGCAAGCCCATCTTTTGAGAAAGCTAGCACCTTTTCGATTTTTGAATTGGCCTCTTCGATTTCTGAGCTTGCCTCTTCGATCTCTGAAATCCCGTCGAGTGCTGATTTTTATAGAGGCACGCAGTACGTTTCAAAGCACACTTGAATTTCTGCCTGTAGAAACTCCCTTCTTGCACTTCTACGATCTTGACTTGTTCGACCTCTTTTTTCTTCAACACCCTTGAAAATGTCAGGCCCCTCCGACCGTCGTTTTGATTTGAACCTTGGTGAAGAGGCAACCATGCCTTCTCCAGACAACATATGTCGCCCATCCTTCATATCCCTTACTGGTCCTCTTACCGTTGGGGATTCGATGATGTAAAATGATATAACTGCTGCGGTGGTGGCCCGGAACCTTGTCAGTCCCAAAGATAACAGAATGCTTTCCAAACGGTCTGATGAGTTGGCTGTTAAGGATTCTCTGGCTTTCAGTGTGCAGTGTGCGGGTTCTGTGTCTAATATGGCCCAACGCCTATTTGTTCGAACCCGTCAAGTTGAATCATTAGCGGCTGAAGTGATGAGTCTCAAGCAAGAGATTAGAGGGCTTAAGCATGAGAATAAACAGTTGCACAGGCTCGCACATAACTATGCTACAAACATGAAGAGGAAGATTGACCAGATGCAAGAATCTGATGGTCAGATTCTACTTGATCATCAGAGGTTTGTGGGTTTGTTCCAATAGCATTTGCCTTCGTCTTCTGGGGCTATACCGCGTAGTGAAGCTCCAAATGATCAACCTCCAATACCTCTTTCTTTTGTGGCTCCACCGACTGCTGAGGCTCCGTCGACTACTGAGACTTCTCCTAAACAGCCTTTGTGAAGGCTCTCTCTTGTATTTTTCTATCTCTTGTTTATTTTCGACGAATTTTAATGTGAAAATACCTTGCGTATCTGTCAATGTCTCAAAAATAAACCCATACCCAAAAAATAATTAAATAAGCAACAAATAAAAAAAATGACAATCATGGCAAAATAAAAATGCAGAAAAGGGAAGGTTTTTAGAAACGCAAAACTGATTGTGGAGCGATTCAAAAATCTTCCTTATTTGAATACATGGGTTGCCTTCCAAGAAGCACTTGCTTTAACGTCTTCCAGCCGGACGATACCTCCATTTCAGCTTGAATAGGGCCCACGGCATGGAGGGGTACATTCTCCACGACATGCTCCTCAAAGGCCTCATAATAGGGCTTCAAACGATGCCTATTTACCTTGAATTCTTGTTGTGGCTTCAAACTTTGTATTTGGACTGCACCATGAGGAAAAACATTAGTAACCACAAAAGGACCAATCCATTTGGAACGCAACTTACCAGGAAACAAGCGAAGGCGGGAATTAAAGAGTAACACTTTCTGCCCAATGGAGAATGATTTGCCTCGAATCATCTTGTCATGGAAAGCCTTTGTCTTCTCCTTGTAAATTCGGGTGTTTTCATAAGCCTCATGCCTAATCTCTTCAAGTTCATTTAATTGGAGCTTTCTATGAATTCCAGCGGTGTCAAGGTCCATGTTGAATGTTTTGACAGCCCAATGCGCCTTGTGCTCCAATTCTAGGGGAAGATGGCATGGTTTGCCATAGATGAGCCGAAATGGGGACATGCCAATGGGTGTTTTATATGCCGTGCGATATGCCCACAACGCATCCTCCAAACGCAAGCTCCAATCCTTCCTTGTTAGCCCAATGGTTTTCTTTAGAATCTGCTTGATCTCCTTATTAGACACCTCGGCTTGCCCATTGGTTTGAGGATGGTAAGGTGTTGAAACCTTATGTTTGACATTATACTTCCTCAATAGCGCGTCAATGGTTCGATTGCAAAAGTGAGAACCTCCATCACTTATGATTACTCTTGGCATTCCAAACCTTGCAAATAGGTTAGTTCTAATGAAATCTGCAACCACTCGAGAATAATTAGTTCAGGTGGCTTTTGCTTCCACCCATTTCGACACATAATCCACAGCAAGTAAGATGTAAAGGAAGCCATGTGAGGAAGGGAAATGACCCATAAAATCAATACCCCAAACATCAAAAATTTCAACATTGAGGATGGAAACCTGCGGCATTTGATCCCTTGCACTTATATTTCCTGTTCTTTGGCATTTATCACATGTTAAGCAAAACATTCTGGCATCCTTAAAGATACTAGGCCAATAGAACCCACATTGTAACACCTTAAGTGCTGTTCTTTGTGTGCCAAAGTGACCACCACATGCATATGTATGACAAAAGCTTAAAATGGAATGAAACTCAAAATCATGCAAACATCGACGAATAATCTGATCCGGGTAATATTTCCACAAATATGGATCATCCCACACATAAAACCGTGCATCATTTCTAAGCTTATCACATTGGTGTCTAGTGAGAGTGCTTGGAATTTGTTTAGACAACAAAAAGTTTACCAAATCAGCATACCAAGGTTCACTTACGTTAATGGACATCAATTGTTCATCAGGAAACATTTTAGCAATGGGTAGGGACTCCTCATTTTCATACGGCTTAGGTGGTCAGCCACCACGTTTTCACTTCCCTTTTTGTATGGAATCTCAATATCGAACTCTTGAAGAAGTAATATCCATCGAATTAGCCTTGGCTTGGCTTCCTTCTTGGAGAGCAAGTACTTTAGAGCTGCATGATCAGTGAAAACAATTACTTTAGTACCAATTAAATATGATCAAAATTTGTCTAAAGCAAAGACAACAGCAAGAAGTTCTTTTTCTGTTGTGGAATAGTTTAATTGGGCATCATTCAACGTCCGTGACGCATAGTAGATGACATGCGGCCTCTTATCCTTCCTTTGTCCTAAAACAGCCCCTAAAGCATAATCGGATGCGTCACACATGAGCTCAAAAGGAAGGCTCCAATCCGGTGGAACAATAATGGGAGCTGTGGTCAGCAACTCCTTAGGTTGTTTAAACGATGTTGTGCGCTCCTTATTGAAGTTAAACGCCACATCTTTTTGAAGGAGATGGCAATGAGGTTGGGAAACCTTTGAGAAATCTTTGATAAATCTTAGATAGAAACCTGCATGTCCTAGAAAAGAATGAACCTCTCTAACCGAAGTAGGAGAGGGTAAGTGACGTATAAGATTGATCTTTGATTTATCAACCTCCATTCCTTTTTTAGAGATGATATGTCCTAAAACTATGCCTTGTTTAACCATGAAATGACATTTTTCCCAATTGAGAACAAGGTTAGTTTCAACACATCGTTTTAAGATCAAACTAAGATTATGCAAACAACCATAAAATGAATCACCAAAAACGCTGAAATCATCCATAAAAACTTCAATAATTTTCTCAACATAATCAGAAAATATGCTCATCATGCATCTTTGAAACCAAATGGCATGCGACGATAAGCAAATGTACCAAAGGGGCATGTGAAAATGGTTTTTCTTGGTCCTCGGGTGTTATGACAATTTGATTATAACCAGAATAACCATCAAGAAAAGAATAGAAAGCATAACCCGCTAACCTCTCAAGCATTTGATCAATGAATGGCAAAGGGAAATGGTCCTTCCTAGTGGTGGCATTGAGCTTCCTATAATCGATACACACCCTCCAACCTATTTGGATTTGAGTAGGCACAAGCTCATTTTCAGCATTTGTCACCACAGTTACTCCGGATTTCTTTGGAACACATTGAACGGGCGAAACCCAACGACTATTGGAAATAGGATAGATCACTCCACAATCTAAAAGCTTGATTATTTCCTTCTTCACAACTTCCATCATCGGAGGGTTGAGTCGGCGTTGAGTCTCTCGAGATGTTTTAGACCCCTCCTCCAAAAGTATGCGATGCATGCAAGTGGTGGGACTGATTCCTTTTATGTCGGCCAATGTCCACCCAATTGTTGTTTTGTATTCCCTTAGCACCCTTACCAACTTGTCCTCCTCTTGTGCCATGAGTGTGCTTAAGATAATGACAGGCAATGTCTCATCATCGGCCAAGAAAACGTGCTTTAAATGGCTGCACAACTGAGGGAAGTAACTTATTAGCCGAAACTGAAATGGAAATTGGGTCAAAAAACTTACCCGATTGTAGTGGCAATGATTCGAGGGCAGCCACCATCTCAATCATGTCTTCATTAAGGGGCATGGCAAGTGAAAAATCATTCATGCCGTGGGGATGCATGGTTACTGCTTCATTGTTTTGAATGTCCATTCCTCGTGCAATGACCAATTCAAGTGCATCGTCATTCAATTGTTCAAAATGGTCATGCGCCAAAGAAGCAAATACATCAATAGAAAAACATGAGTGATCCTCACTAGGATACTTGATAGAATCAGAAAGATTGAAATTGATAACTTCCTCATCAAATTCCATCGTCAAAGTTCCATTAAACACATCAATCTTAGTACGGGTAGTTTTCATGAATGGCCGTCCAAGGAGGATAGGTAATGTAGGGGAGTGGTCCGACTCGTCCATTTCAAGCACGTAGAAATCCGCTGGAAAGATTAAGTGATTGACCTGCACTAAAACATCTTCCAAAACTCCATTTGGATAGGCATTAGATCTATCGGCCAATTGTATAATCACACCATCCTTTTTCAATTCCCCTAAGTGCATAGATGCATAGATTCAATAAGGCATGACATTTATAGGTGCACCTAAGTCTAACATGGCAGATTCAAAACGAGTATTCCCAATTGCACAAGGAATGGTAAAACTACCCGAATCCTTGCATTTAGTGGGCAATTTATGCTGTAAAACAGCTGAGACATTTTCACTTACCTTGACAACCTCCTTGCTTGAAATTCTCTTCTTAGTTGTGCAAAGTTCTTTAAAAAACTTAGCATACCTTGGAACTTGCTTAATTGCATCCAAAAATGGTATATTGACTTGAACTTTTCTAAACGTTTCCAAAATATCCTTTTCAGCCTCCTCATTCTTTGATTGCATAAACCTATGAGGAAATGGTACATTTGGAGGAACAACGTTATAATTAATCAAAATTGGAACTTCCTTACCTTTGTTGGCTGAATTGGATGGTTTAGGAGCTTTTGGGGCATGCGGCAAAGATGTTTCCACCCTTGCCGTGGGGGTGCTTTACTCCTCCTCTTCAATTATCAACTCTTCAACCTTGTTGGAATGTGAATTGGACGGTTGGGGATCAGATCCAACTTGTTTTCCACTTCGCAAACTCATGGCTTTTGCAGATTCGAATCCTCCCTTCGGGTTGACAACGGTCGAACTAGGCAACTTACCTTGCTTTCTGAATTGTCCTACAAACTCCTCAATCTGCCTAATTTGCTTCTCCATTTGGTCCACCCTTTTGTCTTGGTTTTGCATTGCTTGGGCTTGATTTTCTTGCCCCTGAGACAAATTGATGAGTAACTTAAGAAGTGTGTCATTATCTAAAGATGTACTTGAGGCATTTTCGGCAGGTTGTTGTGGGGCTTGTGTTGGTGCGTATTGCTTGGTATAGAAGCCTGGAGGTTGCTGCCTAAAGCCTCCTTGTTGTTGGGGTTATTAGGGCTCCCTCCACTTGAAATTTGGATGGTTTATCCAACCTGGATTGTATGTATTTTCTTTGGCTGGTTGTGGCCTTGAAATTCAATTGCATTGGCGCTTTCCTATCCACCATTTTTAATCAATTAAGGGCACTTTTCAGAGGCATGTCCTTGGATAGAACACACACCACATACACTTGGTTCTTTCATCCTCATTCCTTCGTCCATCTGAGACACAATGGAAGTAAGATTAGCTAACTGCGATTGAATGTCGGATGTGGAACTTACCTCATTCACTTGCTGCCGTGGGGTGTCCCTTTGACCAACGCCTTCATATTGTTGAGCATTCAATGCTCGGTTAGCAATTAAGGTCTTGGCAGCCATGAGTGTTTTATCCACCAAAACTCCTCCCGCTGAGGCGTCTAGCATTTGGCGTTCAATTGGTAGAAACCCTTCATAGAAATATTGAAGAAGAAGCTCATTCTTCATCTGGTGCTGTGGATATGAAGCAACAAGGGTTTTAAAACGCTCATAATAAGTGGGAAAGGATTCACCTTGGTTTTGCTGAATGCCACTAATCCTTTTGCGTAGTAGAATGACTCGAAAAGTTGGGAAAAACTTCTCCAAAAATGCCCGTTTCATACTCTCCCATGATGTAACAGTTCCGCGGGCTAGCTCATACAACCAATCTTTAGCCTTTTCTAAGAGAGAAAAGGGAAAAGCCTTCATTTTCAGAATGCTCCCATCAACATTCACAGGGGTCATGCTCGAACAAACAACCTTGAACTCCATCAAGTGTTTATTAGGATCTTCCATGGACATCCTGTGGAACTTAGGAATGTGATGCAACAAACTTGATTTCAATTCGAACTCGTCCATCTTCCCTAGGGCAGCCAGGGGGTATTGGATGCTTAGGGGAGCGGCATTGTCCAATCTCGAAGCGGAAAGCTCTTTGATTGTTCAATTGTCTACGGCCATGTTGGGATCTTCCTCTTTTTCTTAAAGTGGATGTTCTTCAAACTCAGGTTCAGGAATGGGTGGGTTACGATCTTGCTGATTCCTATTCCTTCTCAAAGTCCTCTCAAAATCGTCGTCAAAGTCCAAGATATGCTCACGATTCGGATGAGAACTCCGAGTCATAAACTAGTACCTAAAACAAGAAAACAAACAAGGTCAGTAACTAACATAAAAACACACGAAAATAAACAAAAAAGAAATAACAAGGGATTAGCAATGTTGCTAATCCACGGCAACGGCGCCAAAAATTTGATGCGAAAATTAACTTAACACACAAATTAAAGCCTCTTGTATCAATTGTAGTAAAGAATGTAGGTAGGGATCGTTCTGGACCGGAGATTAGGAGGGCTTGCTAATACCTCTAAACTGACTGAAAAACGTAAAACAAAGTTTAAAACACTATGCTAGACTCAAAGAATGCAAAACTAAACTATAAAATACTAAAACAACTCAAAAGACTCAAAACAGCACAAAACAAGCTAAAAGACTCAAATCTGCCGCTAAGAGTGAAATTTGACGAAAATAGGTTTTAAATTGGTTCAAAACACTTAAAAACACAAACGAAATCACTTTTTAACTAATGTGACTCAAAAAAGTAAAGGAGGATTTGGTTTTGACGAATTTGAAAACAAAACAAGTAAAGTAAAAAACTAGTGAAATCTGGACGAATTTAAGTAAAGTGAATGGATAAAAGGCTAGCTAGGAGGTTCTTCTCCACACATGTCACACCTGCATACAAAACGATCTCCAATAGCTTTTCAATAAACCATGAATTCCCAACGCCCCAAATAAACCCTGAATTGCACTAATTAACCCTCAGATTTTCCTAAAGTTATTGAATTGGATGATTGCATACGACAACCCCAAGTAATCCCCACAAGTTCCCCACATGAATTGCATAATAGAGATACAAGTAAAGATCATTAAGTTCTATGAAAATCATAAGCATTGACAAGGCACTTGTTACTATGAATTACATGAAACTTATGTCAAGAATTTACTTAACGCGGTTGTGACAAGCAACCTTTACTACTTGTGAATATAAGTTCATAACGATTAGGTGAAACTCCCTTATATCCTCGCATCAGATTTATGCAAGAAAATTAAGCGTGCACTCTCAACCAATATACACAAATAAGTTTTAATTCAAATGGATAAGTAAATTGAATTCACAACTTATGAATCACAACTAAAGGTAATCAAATCATATTGCAAGCATGAACATGGTTTCAAATTCCCCCTAGTTAAGGGGGGTTTAGTTCCTCATACTAACAAAGCAACGATAAACAAATTTAGACATTAAAAACAAAAGAAAGAAGACACCTAAACGCTCCAACGATCCAAGTTGGACAGCATGCACGTCCAAGCACTTTCCTTCCCTCCCTTTGCTACGGCACAAGGTGTTGGTGAGTGTTTGAAGGGTTAGTTGCATGGTGGAATGGATGTAAAGATGAATGGATGTGTTTGGATGAAAGTTGTATTGGAATGGGGATGAATTCTCCAGCAAAAACTGAATGTAATGGCTGCCACACACACTTCCTTTTATAGAGAAAGTACACGGCGTGGAGGGATGGATGGTGGTGTGAGCAATGATTCAAAGGTGAAAGTGAAGTAATGATGCAAAGCATGGGTGGTGAAATAAAGTGGTGTTGTAGCTATGAATGAAAGTAGGGAACATGAATGATTGTGCACATGGTAGATAAAGGAAAGGGAGGTGGAATGGTGCATAAATGAGTCATAGGTGCAGGTTGATTCATTATGCACGGCATGGGCAAGGAAAGTGGAGGAGTGGTGCATCAATGAGTGCATGTAGTGGAGGTAAAAGTGAATGAAATCTGAAGGGTGAAGGGGACAAGGGATGTGCACCAATTGAGTGCAATGATTCAATGTAATGGTGTATGAAAACAGAAATAATGAAGGGGACAAGTGTGATGCATGGCATGGGCAAGGAAATGTGATGGATAACACCCTTTTGCAGCTGTCCATGTGCCTTCAAACTTGATTTTCTGCACTCTTTGCCATGTGTTCCAGCTCACTTCTCTTGTGTGTGTGCTGTCATGTAATCATCATTTCCACATAACATCATTTCAGCTAGCAATCAAGTCCATGCCGTGTATGAATGTTGTCTCTCTGTTCTTTGCATGTGTGTGTGCTGTTTTCTATATTTATTTCCACATGTACCAGCTGTTACACTTGCACACACATATGTTCTTCATTATTTTAGCTAGCAATCAACATATTTTCTGCCCATGCTGTGTATGAATGTTTGTAGTTTTAGGTTAACACACTTGCACACACACATGCTGATTTCTAGCCTTCTAATCTTCAAAAGCATCCATCCTCATGTCTCCATGCTTGCACTATCCAATCTTGGCCCAAAAATGCTCCAAAATGCTCCAAATAGCACTTTGTTGCCAACTTTGTTATTTGAACCTACAAACACATGAAAATAGCTTAAAGTACTAAAATAACTAGAATTAAACTAAGTAAATGCCAAGAAACAAGCTAACTAAGTTGCATAAAAATGCACCTATCAAATTCCCCCACACTTAGCTTTTACTAGTCCTCAAGCAAAACAAAAGAAACAAAACGAAACAAACAAAACACAACCTAGACCTTCCAACATTTGCCTCAGGGATTTTCAATGAAACATGACATGTTTAAAATCATCATTCCCACAGATTTTGGTCATCTTTACACTTGAGCACATACTTAATCACAGTCACCACTTACTAGTTCACAATTAATCAATTAAAACGATGTTTTGAATGTAGTAACATGCCTTAGAGAATTTGCTCAATTTCTTACAAGATACTGTCTATTTTTCACACACTGTTTCTGACTACACACCCTACACTAGTATATGTGAAAAGATTAATGTAAGCACGAAAGACTAGGACTCACATATGTTATAACAAAGAAAGCAATTTTCTGGAGTTATTAAGCATGTTTAGATATGATCTCATGAATGGAATGCTATTACTTAGATACGAGAACTAGTGACACCATATGCTCATACCAATTTCGAACTCCACAAATTGAAACACACAACACTTAAGATTGAAGTCAAAGGTTGTAACAGGGCTTGGGGTAATGGCTAATAAAGAAAGGGTAGGAATAACAAATGTTCTTAAAGCGATAGCAAGCAAAGCAATGTAATAGACCCTTGGAATTCACTTTAGAATGCAGAATCAACTTTTAAATACAAAGGGAAGATTCATGCAACACTTAGGGCCGAATTCAATGTTTGGACCCTTTTTTAACAAACAACACTTTAGAGCTCTTTTTCATACTTTTTTTTTCTTTTCTACCTGTGCCTTATTAAGGACTTTGGCACACACACACACACAAAAGAATCACTTCCCCCACACTTGCTTTCTGCAATACATTGATAAAAAAGGAGTTCATTTTAAGTCATGCTTTACTATGATTCAAGAATAAGGGTATGGATGGTCCCAAAACTAGGCTAGGTAAGGATAGTGTGGGTTAAAAAAGAACATAGGCTTAACAAGGTTCAACGGGGTTAAACTTAAACACATAATGAAATAGGGGCACGGCAATTTGGCTTTGGTGGTCACTACACAACTTCATCTTGAATATGTGTTATGCAAATCAATAGCATGCTTTGAATGAAATAGGCATGAGTTCTAGCATTTGGAACTAAATGATGAAACGCCTTCTAAGTAGCAACCAAGCAAAGAATAATGAGATCATGCAACGACTTTAGAACACAATGGTGCATAGATTATTAACTCTCCAACTGAACGTTTTAGGCTCAAGTCTCACAAGGTTGTAGCGTTCATTTGAGTTCCTTCCTTCAAGCATGTTACAAAAACTGAATTTCCCTTTATGATTGCAAGTGAATTTATAAATTATAACCACAACCAAGCATACATTAAAGAGTAAATCAAATTTTCATCCATGTTTATAACTCTCTTTAACAGTCATGTACTTAAAAACCAAATCCTCATCATTGTGTTGGAAGGTACCCTAAGACACAAATAAACACACAAAAACAACTCTTTTTGGGTTTTTCAAAACAATTTTTCAAATTTTTATGAGATTTTCCGATTTTTATGTCAAAACACACTAAAACACTCCAAAACAGCCTAAAAACACTTAAAAACAGCAAGGAACAACACTAGAAGTAATGGGTGATAAACTCCTACAAATTTCATGCAAAACAACTTGGTTACCCCCCCCACACTTAAATCAAACATTCTCCTCAATGTTTCAAGAATAAACTCACACAAAAACAAGCAAACAACAAACAACGAATAAACATGACAAGTATGGCAAAGTAAAAACCAGACAGAGTAGAGTTTAAGAGCGCAAATCTGGTTTTGGAGATAGATGATCTTCTTGACTTTCCACAGCTTTGATCTCGAACTGGTTTGGAATTCTGAGCGAGGAATATCAGAGTTCCTTGGTTTCAAATTAGACTCCTTCTGCTGGGTTGATTTGATTATGCAGTCTGCATTCTTCTCTGCTTGTTTCTTCTGCACGGCAGGTAGGCACGAGGTAGAGGTGATGGTTTGTTTCTTTCTTCAATCTTTCCAAGTGCCCACCTCTTGCTTTCTTTCTCTTTGTCCCTAGCTGAGGATGAATTAGCACATTGTCTCCACACGCTTCGAGGTATCATTTTCACTTCCCTTATCTGTTCCCCAGGCAGATGTGGTAGACGAAGAGGAAGCATAAGATGTTGAAGATGAGTACTCGAGAGCAGGGCTAGGTAAGCAATCTGGAAGGAGTCCCGCAGATGAAAACAACGACAAGGAGAAGGACATGGAGAAAGCATGATATGAGATACTCTTGCTTTTAACCTTCATGATATGAAATACTTTTGTGTTGGATGAGTTGTTTGCAGAGGTACCCCAAGGAATAAGGAACACTGAGTGACTCAAGAGGCTTCGTTGGGAAGACATTCTTGGAGATGAAGAAAGGTTATGTATGTCTGCCTTGCAATGGAGGATAAAGGTTGACATTTATAGGAATTAATAACCGGTACTATTCTTTCACTTTTGTCGGCAACTGTTGGATGATTTAACAGTAAACTTCATGTGCTTTCTATTGCATAAGAGATTTACGACAGATTGCCCGTAATTTCTGCAAGGCTGAGTGTGCATGTGACAAACGCGGACACGTCTGGAAAAGCAAGTGCCTCTTCGATATCTGGAATCGGCATTTCGACAAACTGCCCGTGATTTTCGCAAAGCTGAGTGTGCATGTGACAGATGCTGACACGTCTGGAAAAGTAGATGCCTCTCCAATTTCTAAGCTTGCCTCATCAAGTTTTAGGCTCCGTCGAGTGCAGAGGTTGCATGTGACAAGTACGGACAAATCTGGAAAAGAAGATTGGCCCGTGGTTTCTGAGCAAGCCCAGCTTTTGAGAAAGCTAGCGCTTCTTCGATTTTTGAATTGGCCTCTTCGATCTCTGAAATCCCGTCGAGTGCTGATTTTTATAGAGGCACGCAGTACGTTTCAAAGTACACTTGAATTTCTGCCTGTAGAAACTCCCTTCTTGCACTTCTACGATCTTGACTTGTTCGACCTCTTCTTTCTTCAACACCCTTGAAAATGTCTGGCCCATCCGACCGTCGTTTTGATTTGAACCTTGGTGAAGAGGCAGCCATGCCTTCTCCAGACAACATATGGTGCCCATCCTTCATATCCCCTACTGGTGCTCTTACCGTTGGGGATTCGGTGATGAAGAATGATATGACAGCTGCGGTGGTGGCCCGAAACCTTGTCAGTCCCAAAGATAACAGACTGCTTTCCAAACGGTCTGATGAGTTGGCTGTTAAGGATTTTCTGGCTTTCAGTGTGCAGTGTGCGAGTTCTGTGTTTAATATGGCCCAACGCCTATTTGTTCGAACCTGTCAAGTTGAATCATTGGCGGCTGAAGTGATGAGTCTCAAGTAGGAGATTAGAGGGCTTAAGCATGAGATTAAACAGTTGCACAGGCTCGCACATAACTATGCTACAAACATGAAGAGGAAGATTGACCAGATGCAAGAATCTGATGGTCAGATTCTACTTGATCATCAAAGGTTTGTGGGTTTGTTCCAATAGCATTTGCCTTCGTCTTCTAGGGCTGTACCGCGTAGTGAAGCTCCAAATGATCAACCTCCGATACCTCTTCCTTCTGTGGCTCCGTCGACTGCTGAGGCTCTACCGACTACTGAGACTTTTCCCAAACAGCCTTTGTGAAGGCTCTCTCTTGTATTTTTCTGTCTCTTGTTTATTTTCCACGAATTTTAATGTGAAAATACCTTGCGTATCAGTCAATGTCTAAAAAATAAACCCATACCAAGAAATAATTAAATAAGCATCAAATAAAAAAATGACAATCATGGCAAAATAAAAATGCAGAAAAGGGAAGGTTTTTAGAAATGCAAAACTGATTGTGGATCGATTAAAAAATCTTCCTTATTTGAATACATGTGTTGCCTTCCAAGAAGCGCTTGCTTTAACGTCTTCCAGCCGGACGATAACTCAATTTAAGCTTGAACAGGGCCCATGGCATGGAGGGGTACATTCTCCACGACATGCTCCTCAAAGGCCTCATAATAGGGCTTCAAACGATGCCCATTTACCTTGAATTCTTGTTGCGTCTTCAAACTTTGTATTTGGACTGCACCATGAGGGAAAACATTAGTAACCACAAAAGGACCAATCCATTTGGAACGCAACTTACCAGGAAACTAGCGAAGGCGGGAATTAAAGAGTAACACTTTCTGCCCAATGGAGAATAATTTGCCTCGAATCATCTTGTCATGGAAAGCCTTTGTCTTCTCCTTGTAAATTCTGGTGTTTTCATAAGCTTCATGCCTAATCTCTTCAAGTTCATTTAATTGGAGCTTTCTATGAATTCCAGCAATGTCAAGGTCCATGTTGGATGTTTTGGCGGCCCAATGCGCCTTGTGCTCCAATTCTACGGGAAGATGGCATGGTTTGCCATAGATGAGCCGAAATGGGGACATGCCAAGGGATGTTTTATATGCCGTACGATATGCCCATAACGCATCCTCCAAACACAAGCTCCAATCCTTCCTTGTTGGCCCAATGGTTTTCTTTAGAATCTGCTTGATCTCCCTATTAGACACCTCGGCTTGCCATTGGTTTGAGGATGATAAGGTGTTGAAACCTTATGTTTGACATTGTACTTCCTCAATAACGCCTCAATGGTTCGATTGTAAAAGTGAGAACCTCCATCACTTATGATTACTCTTGGCATTCCAAACCTTGCAAATAGGTTAGTTATAATGAAATCTGCAACCACTCGAGAATCATTAGTTCGGGTGGCTTTTGCTTCCACCCATTTCAACACATAATCCACAGCAAGTAAGATATAAAGGAAGCCATGTGAGGAAGGGAAATGACCCATAAAATCAATACCCCAAATGTGAAAAATTTCAACATTGAGGATGGAAACTTGCGGCATATGATCCCTTGCACTTATATTTCCTGTGCTTTGGCATTTATCACATGTTAAGCAAAAAATTCTGGCATCCTTAAAGATACTAGGCTAATAGAACCCATATTGTAACACCTTAAGTGCTGTTCTTTATGTGCCAAAGTGACCACCACATGCATATGTATCACAAAAGCTTAAAATGGAAGGAAACTTAGAATCATGCACACATTGACGAATAATCTGATCCGGGCAATATTTCCACAAATATGGATCATCCCACACATAAAACCGTGCGTCATTTCTAAGCTTATCACGTTGGTGTCTAGTGAGAGTGCTTGGAATTTGTTTAGACAACAAAAAGTTTACCAAATCAGCATACCAAGGTTCACTTACGTTAATGGACATCAATTGTTCATCAGGAAACGTTTCAGCAATGGGTAGGGACTTCTCATTATGCCTCATACGGCTTGGGTGGTCAGCCACCACGTTTTCACTTCCCTTTTTGTATGGAATCTCAATATCGAACTCTTGAAGAAGTAATATCCATCGAATTAGCCTTGGCTTGGCTTCCTTCTTGGAGAGCAAGTACTTTAGAGTTGCATGATCAGTGAAAACAATTACTTTAGTACCAATTAAGTATGATCGAAATTTGTCTAAAGCAAAGACAACAGCAAGAAGTTCTTTTTCTGTTGTGGAATAGTTTAATTGGGCATCATTCAACGTCCGTGACGCATAGTAGATGACATGCAGCCCCTTATCCTTCCTTTGTCCTAAAACAGCCCCTAAAGCATAATCGGATACGTGACACATGAGCTCAAAAGGAAGGCTCTAATCCGGTGGAACAATAGTGGGAGCCGTGGTCAGCAACTCCTTGAGTTGTTTATAGGATGTCGTGCGCTCCTTATTGAAGTTAAACGCCACATCTTTTTGAAGGAGATGGCAAAGAGGTTGGGAAACCTTTGAGAAATCTTTGATAAATCTTCAATAGAAACCTGCATGTCCCAGAAAAGAACGAACCTCTCTAACCGAAGTAGGAGTGGGTAAGTGATGTACAAGATCGATCTTTGATTTATCAACCTCGATTCCTTTTTTAGAGATGATATGTCCTAAAACTATTCCTTGTTTAACCATGAAATGACATTTTTGCCAATTGAGAACAAGGTTAGTTTCAACACATCGTTTTAAGATCAAACTAAGATTATGCAAACAACCATCAAAAAAATCACCAAAAACGCTGAAATCATCCATAAAAACTTCAATAATTTTCTCAACATAATCAGAAAATATGCTCATCATGCGTCTTTGAAATATGGCAGGTGCATTACATAAACCAAATGGCATGCGACGATAAGCAAATGTACCAAAGGGGCATGTGAAAGTGGTTTTTTCTTGGTCCTCAGGTGTTATGACAATTTGATTATAACCAGAATAACCATCAAGAAAACAATAGAAAGCATAACCCGCTAACCTCTCAAGCACTTGATTAATGAATGGCAAAGGGAAGTGATCCTTCCTAGTGGTGGCGTTGAGCTTCCTATAATCGATACACACCCTCCAACTTGTTTGGATTCGAGTAGGCACAAGCTCATTTTTAGCATTTGTCACCACAGTTACTCCGGATTTCTTTGGAACACATTGAACGGGCGAAACCCAACGACTATTGAAAATAAGATAGATCACTCCACAATCTAAAGGCTTGATTATTTCTTTCTTCACAACTTCCATCATCGGAGGATTGAGTCGGCGTTGAGTCTCTCGAGATGTTTTAGACCCCTCCTCCAAAAGTATGCGATGCATGCAAATGGTGTGACTGATTCCTTTTATGTCGGCCAATGTCCACCCAATTGCTGTTTTGTATTCCCTTAGCACCCTTACCAACTTGTCATCCTCTTGTGCCGTGAGTGTGCTTGAGATGATGACGGGCAATGTCTCATCATCGGCCAAGAAAACGTGCTTTAAATGGCTTGGCAATGGCTTAAGTTCAAGTGTAGGTGGTTGCACAACTGAGGGAAGTAACTTATTAGCCGAAACTGAAATGGAAATTGGGTCCAAAAACTTACCAGATTGTAGTGGCAATGATTCGAGGGCAGCCACCATCTCAATCATGTCTTCATTAGGGGGCACGGCAAGTGAAAAATCATTCATGCTGTGGGGATGCATGGTTACTGCTTCATTGTTTTGAATGTCCATTCCTCGTGCAATGACCAATTCAAGTGCATTGTCATTCAATTGTTCAAAATAGTCATGCGCCAAAGAAGCAAATACATCAATAGAAAAACAAGAGTGATCCTTACTAGGATACTTGATAGAATCAGAAAGATTGAAATTGATAACTTCCCCATCAAATTCCATCGTCAAAGTTCCATTAAACACATCAATCTTAGTACGGGTAGTTTTCATGAATGGCCGTCAAAGGAGGATGGGTAATGTAGGGGAGTGGTCCGACTCGTCCATTTCAAGCACGTAGAAATCCGCCAGAAAGATTAAGTGATTGACCTGCATTAAAACATCTTCCAAAACTCCCTTTGGATAGGCATTAGATCTATCGGCCAATTGTATAATCACACCATCCTTTTTCAATTCACCTAAGTGCATAGATGCATAGATTGAATAAAGCATGACATTTATAGGTGCACCTAAGTCTAACATGGCAGATTCAAAACGAGTATTCCTAATTACACAAGGAATGGTAAAACTACCCGGATCCTTGCATTTAGTAGGTAGTTTACGCTGTAAAACAGCTAAGGCATTTTCACTTACCTTGACAACCTCCTTGCTTGAAATTCTCTTCCTAGTTGTGCAAAGTTCCTTAAAAAACTTGGCATACCTTGGAACTTGCTTAATTGCATCCAAAAGTGGTAAATTGACTTGAACTTTTCTAAACGTTTCCAAAATATCCTTTTCAGCCTCCTCCTTCTTTGATTGCATAAACCTATGAGGAAAAGGTACATTTGGAGGAACAACGTTAGAATTAATCAAAATTGGAACTTCCTTACCTTTGTTGGCTGAATTGGATGGTTTATGAGCTTTTGAGGCCTGCGACAAAGATGTTTCCACCCTTGTCGTGGGGGTGCTTTGCTCCTCCTCTTCAATTATCAACTCTTCAACCTCGTTGGAATGTGAATTGGACGGTTGGGGATCAGATCCAACTTGTTTTCCACTTCGCAAACTCATGGCTTTTGCAGATTTGAATCCTCCCTTCGGGTTGACAACGGTTGAACTAGACAACTTACCTTGCTCTCTGAATTGTCCTACAAACTCCGCAATCTGCCCAATTTGCTTCTCCATTTGGTTCACCCTTTTGTCTTGGTTTTTCATTGCTTGGGCTTGATTTTTTTACCCCTGAGATAAATTGGTGAGTAACTTAAGAAGTGTGTCGTTATCTAAAGATGTACCTGAGGCGTTTTGGGCAGGTTGTTACGGGGCTTGTGTTGGTGCGTATTGCTTGGTATAGAAGCTCGGAGGTTGCTGTCGAAAGCCTCCTTGTTGTTGGGGTTGTTGGGGCTCCCTCCACTTGAAATTTGGATGGTTTATCCAACCTGGATTGTACGTATTTTCCTTGGCTGGTTGTGGCCTTGAAATTCAATTGCATTGGCGCTTTCCTATCCACCATTTTCAATCAATTGAGGGCACTTTTCGGAGGCATGTCCTTGGATAAAACACACACCACATACACTTGGTTCTTCATGCTCATTCCTTCGGCCATCTGAGACACAATGGAAGTAAGATTAGCTAACTGCGATTGAATGTCGGATGTGTAACTTACCTCATCCACTTGCTGTCGTGGGGTGTCACTTTGACCAACACCTTCATATTATTGAGCATTCAATGGTCGATTAGCAATTAAGGTCTTGGCAGCCATGGGTGTTTTGTCTGAAGGGAAAATTATGAGATTCTAGAATGGGATTTCAAATAGACTATCATGCATATACAAATCATATTGAATATACGAAAGCAGCGGAAGCATTTATAACATATTATCAAAGCTATAGTCATGCAAATCCCCTTCAAGGTTCATAGGTTTATATATAATGCATCAAAACATTTTAAAGAACCAAGAACAAAGTGAAGGTTAGTCTTATACCTCTTGATCTAGACTTGAGACCAAGGATGGACCACCTCCAAGCCCTTTGCTCCTTGAAATCCTTGAGCCTAGCTTCCCTCCTTGCCTCCTCCACTTTGATAGAATGAGTGCTCCTAGGTTCTCTTCAAGTTTCCAAAGTAGGAAACCTCTAAAGATCCTCACCCACTAGTGTAGTGAGAAGGATGAAGGAATAACCAAAAGGGTGTAAGAGATGTTAGTAAAAACCCCCTTTGGTGGCCGGCCTTTGTGTAGTTTAGAGAGCTATTTTTCTTTTGCCTCTTTGTTGTTTTAACACACAAAAACCCTAATGAACAATATCTTATAAAGTTCCTTATATAGACAAAAGAAACCTAGTCAACACTTGACTAAATATCTCACCCTTTCCACCTTAAAGTGGCCGGCCTCTTTGTTGTTTGTTTGGGCTTTGGACTTTTATTATTTCAAGTCATCCAATGCTTGAATAAAAGCCCAATGGGTTTAGGCCCAATGGGCCCAATTAAACCCGAACGTTTCTTAAGCCCAAAACGATCTTTATCGCTTTTATGATTTCTTTAGACTTTCTAAATTAATCACAACAATTAATTAATCCAATTAATTATTTCCATCATCCATTAGTTACTCACTACAATAGTGTTGTGGCGAACAATCTTTTAGGTTCTAATTAGCAAGGCAGTGAGGTGATTGGCATCAATCCAATTGCTTATATTTAATTCAATCACTTAGTGAATTAAAACTTCATTTTAATTCACCTTTCTTCTTTGACGACTACATTTAATCATCTAGAAGAACTCACAAGCTATGAGTGACATCTAACCATATGTCATAGCTACCCAAGCTAATGTAGAAGTTTATTCGAAGAACCTAGTCAGTTGGAATTATAATGTAATTCAATCCTTCTCTAATACAATACTCTCAATCACATCATTAGGGTATGGATATATCATGTCAAACCCCTAATGTGATTATTCCTTCTTATATGATCCAATTGAGTCGTATAGGAACGCTTTCCTTTATTACGCTCGATACTTCGGCCGAAGATTCCCGAATCATATCTTAGAGTATTCTTCCTCTCTTATCGAGGATTAGAGATTCCTTGTTGCGCATACACTTGCCTTCATGACTAAGTGGCTTAACCCCAACTATGCCGTTGACATTCTGATAGAGTGACGTTGACATAATCAAAGATTAAGTACTTAACCACAAGACAATGACGATGCCTCAGGTCAAAGGACTACTTACATTATTCCAACCATTAGAGTTACTTGCTTGACATGTGAGTAGACCTCCATGCAAGTACTCTCTTTCGATTGTGTTCAGTGAACTCATTCCCTTAATGAGCACCTACATACTTGTCTTAGTGTCACAACACGAATGGGATGAGACTTTCCATCCTTCCAATTGAAGCGGACACAGTATGTACCGGTCTAAGCATTGTCAGTATCCCTCCGACAATCCAACGACCAGGAACCTTTTGGACATAATGGTTATGTGAAGAAGATCTCTGTAGTCTAACTTCATTAGATTACTTCTTCAATCGATCCATTGTCCATGGATTCACTATTCAGGACATATATCGTTTATTGAGATAGTCCTAATTAGTATCTTTTCCATTTGATGTATAAGAATCATCCATACATAGATTCATTTGTCCTGAAAGATTTCTTCCAAAGATTGACTTTCAGGGCATATTTCCAACATTGTCCACCAAAGCTCCTCCCGCTGAGGCGTCTAGCATTTGGCGTTCTATTGGTAGAAACCCTTCATAGAAATATTGAAGAAGAAGCTCATTCTTCATCTGGTGCTGTGGACATGAAGCAACAAGGGTTTTAAAATGCTCATAGTAAGTGGGAAAGGATTCACCTTGGTTTTGCTGAATGCCACTAATCCTTTTGCGTAGTAGAATGACTCGAGAAGTTGGGAAAAACTTCTCCAAAAATGCCCGTTTCATACTCTCCCATGATGTGACAGTTCCGGGGGCTAGCTCAAACAACCAATCTTTAGCCTTTTCTAAGAGAGAAAAGGGAAAAGCCTTCATTTTCAGAATGCTCCCATCAACATTCACAGGGGTTATGCTCGAACAAACAACCTCGAACTCCTTCAAGTGTTTATTAGGATCTTCCATGGACATCCCCTGGAACTTAGGAATGTGATGCAACAAACTTGATTTCAATTTGAACTCGTCCATCTTCCCTAGGGCAGCTAGGGGGTATCGGATGCATAGGGGAGCGGCATTGTCCAATCCCGAAGCGAAAAGCTCCTTGATTGTTCGATTGTCTGCTGCCATATTGGGATCTTCCTCTTTTTCTTAAAGTGGATGTTCTTCAAACTCAGGTTCAAGAATAGGTGGGTTACGATCATGCTAATTCCTATTCCTTCTTAAAGTCCTCTCAAAATCGTCGTCAAAGTCCAAGATATGCTCACGAATCGGATGAGAACTCCGAGTCATAAACTAGTACCTAAAACAAGAAAACAAACAAGGTCACTAGCTAGCATAAAAACACACGAAAAATAAACAAAAAAGAAATAACATTGCTAATCCCCGGCAACGGCGCCAAAAATTTGATGCGAAAATTAACTTAACACACAAATTAAACCCTCATGCATCAATTGTAGTAAAGAATGTAAGTAGGGATCGTTCTGGACCAGGGATTAGGAGGGCTTGCTAATAACCTCTAAACTGACTCAAAAACGTCAAACAAAGTTGAAAACACTAAGCTAGACTCAAAGAATGCAAAACTAAACTATAAAACACTAAAACAACTCAAAAGACTCAAAACAACACAAAACAAGCTAAAAGGCTCAAATCTGCCACTAAGAGTGAAATTGGACGAAAATAGGTTTTAAATTGGTTCAAAACACTTCAAAACATAAACGAAATCACTTTCTAACTAATGTGACTCAACAAAGTAATGGGGGAATTTGGTTTTGATGAATTTGAAAACAAAACAAGTAAAGTAAAGAGCTAGTGAAATCTGGTAGAAATCTGAGTAAAGTGAATGGATAAAAGGCTAGCTAGGAGTTTCTTCTCCACACTTGTCACACTTGTATACAAAACGATCTCCAATTGCTTTTCAATAAACCCCGAATTCCCAACGCCCCAGATTAACCATGAATTGCACTAATTAACCCTCAGATTTTCCTAAAGTTATTGAATTGGTGTTGGAAATGTGCCCTAAAACCAATCACATGATCATACTTTACAGACATTTCACATGTTAAACTAATCTAGTTTAATATCAAGGGCATAGATTATTGTTTTAAGCCGTCTCATATAAATGTTATATGCTTAAACGATAAGTCCAAGAAATATGTGATTGGGAGAATACGATCTAAAGAAGTTAGATTCACGAGACCATTCTTTCGTAGACACATCCTAAACGTTCCTGATCATAGGATTGCCAATTGGGCATTGACAGTCCGTTAAGATCAGTACGTGCTGTGTCTTCTCTCAGGGAGAGTGACTAGTCTCGAGTCATTGGTGTGTGTGACATCAAGACAAGTACGTAGGTGCTCAATAGAGAATGAGTTCACTGAACACGATTAACGAAGAGTTCTCATATTCATATCACATGAGAACTCATGGTTGGGATAATGCAAAGTAGTCCTTTGACCTGAGGCATCACAGCTGTCTTGTGGTTAAGTCCTTGATCTTTGATTATGTCAAAGTCACCCCATCCGCGGGTGTCCACGGCATCGTTGGGGTTAAGCTACTTAGCCATGGAGGCAAGTGAATGCGCAACAAGGGATCTCTAACCTTCAAACCGTTTGAGGGAGAATACTATATGATATGATTAAGAATCTTTGGCCAAAGTATGAATGAGATTTAGGAAGGCGTTCCAAATCACATTCAAGGTAATCATATAAGCACACGAATCACATTGGATAGTAGACATGAATAAACTATCAAACCAAACAATGTGGTCAAAAGTATTGTATTAGAGAAAGACCGTATTGCATTTGTAATCCTAAACTGAATAGGTTCTCCACCTCTTCTGATTAGCTTGGGTAACCATGATATGCTGCTAAGTGTCACTCATGGTTTGTGGAAGCCCTAAACGTGTATAATCACTAAAGGGAGAATTGAAAGTAAGTTTCAATTCACTATCGATTTGAAAGAGTTTTAATCGCCCACTGCCTCGCTAAAAGGAACCTAATGGATCGTACACTGTGTAAGGTGGAGATTGAAGAAACAATGGAGATGAGTAAGAATAATTAAAAGGTTTAATTATTTATGGCAAGGATTAATTAATATGTTAATTAATCAAACGAATAAGTTCGTTAAAGACCTCGGGATAGTTTTGGACCTTAAGGCCCAATGGGCTTCGAACCGTCAAGCCCATTGACTTAAGTTGTATGACAATTTAATGAATAAAGATTCACAAAGGCCCAAAAGCCCAAATCCCTAATGTGGCCGGCCATATGTGTTGAATTAGGGTTTTTTGGTTCTTTAGGTCATTTATAGAAGTGACTATATAAAGAACTTTATAGCCTAAAATTCATTAAGGGTTCTTTTGGAGAAAATTGGAGAGAACATGTCTCTCCCTTTCTCTCTAGGAGGCCGGCCCCCTTGGAGGGTGCATCTAGCAATCCCACTACTCCAAGGTCACTCATTTCTTCTCCAATCTCTCCTTGGTGTGGAGACTTAGAGGTTCTCTATGTTGAGAACTTGGAGAGCCATTTCATCCATCCAAAATCCATAGATCTAAGATGCAAGGAATGAAGGCCCTCTCTTTGGGTGATTAGCCTTTGCTTATGCAAAGAGGAATCTACAAAGGTATAAATTTCTCAACTCACTTTGATTTGAGTTGAGTCTTGGTTCACCAATCTACTAGGCTTTGAATTTCATGGTTAATGTTTTGTTTTTAAGTGCATGCAAGCATGATTCCGCCTTTAATTGTTAATTGCATGCTTATAGATGTTGCTTAAATGAACATGTTTTCACAAAATCTTCAAGTGGTATCAGAGCCTAGGTCTAGTAGTTGGTGAATCCTTTTGGGTTTTGTAGTTCATAGTTTTGATTTAAAAGTTGTAATATGTTACAAGCTTTATTCTTGTTTCTTTGAATGTAAATTTTGTTAGAAAATTTGCCATCTCAAATGTTGTAGATGTAGTTCATATGAGCATGAATATTGGAGCTAAAATTTGGTGCCATGATTTTGGGAAAATTCGGCCAAATACATAGGGTGATTTTTTGGGTTCTTGTTTGACTTGTTAAAAGTGTTTTAAAGTGACTTTTGGAACCCCTATGTACCCTAGTTTGGTTATATGTTATTTCCCTAAAGTTTGAATGGTTTTGGAATGTTTTTGGGTGAAAAATGTTCATGGAATTTTTTTTTGAGTTTTTCATGAATGTTCTTCATTGTTCTTGACATTTTAGCCAAGAACAAAAAGTTTTGTGTTTTGATTCAAAGTTTTGATTTATTTCATAAAGTTTATGTTTTATGATTTTCAAATGTTTAAATGTTTTAGATATTTGTTTAAATGGTGTAAGAAATATTGGTGGGTGTGTAAGGATTAATTTCCTTTCACACACACCACTTGCACCACTTGATTGCTTTATGTCAAAACTCACAAATCAACACACACATCACTCCATTTCTTCTTCCAAAACCGGCCACCCCTTAGTGGGGGTACTTTTGGGGCCTTTTATGCAATTACATAAAGTTTTGATACTTTTGTGTATTTGCACTTTGGCCCAAAAGTTTACGTTTTTACGTTTAGGTCCAAAAACGCTAAAGGACAAATTGTTTTGCTCCTTTAATGAAGTTTCAAATTTTTTAAATTTTGGGTTCTAGTGTAATTGCATGAAGTAGTGGACTTTTGTGTTCTTACAAAGTGACCCCAAAAGTTTATGTTTTTGCAATATTGCCCAAAGGTTGTGGTAATTGCATTTTGGCCCAAATTAGGTAGAGAACAAAATTGTTTTGTCTCTTTAAATGAGAATTGGATTTTCATTTCATTTAGCTCCATTTAAATCAATTTTATGGATACAAAAACCAAATGAAAATGTTGCATTCAATTTAATTAGTTAAAGTGTTAATTAATTAAAGGATGATTATGAACCTAAGCCTAATATAATTGAGCTATGTGAAAGGCCGTTTCAAATTTGTTTGAACCATGGGAATGTGTAGATTAGATTTTGGTTGTAATTTGATTTGATCAAATGTTGTAAAAGGGCATAAGCCCTTCTTTACTTTAAGGTAATTTGTTTTATGCAAATGTTGTAATGAGCATAAGCTCACCTTTACTTTGAAGTACTTCTTTCTTGCTTTATTTGATATGCATGAAAATGAAGTAGTTGGGTCCAACGCCCCTAAGACAACACGCCTTAATGTGATTAAACGTGTAACTAAAATCAATCTCCATCCCTAGACCGAGATTCAACACAAGGCTCGTGTTGAATCTAAACAAAGGTTCATAGTCATCCTAAGGCCCTAAGGCAACTATATAGTCCATCAAATGAATGCAAAGTTTATGTTAGTAGTATCATATACTCTTGCTTTAAAAACCGTTTTATAAGCATAGTGGGAGTATTATATACAACTAAAACAATCATATGGACCAATAGTTGTAATAGGACCAAAATTGTTTTAATAAAGATTAAAATGAATATTTATATGTGATGAGACCTAAAACCCTCAACCAAACCATTATTAAGTTGATAAGCGTGAGAGTGCTTTGAACACTCTTTCGTGGCCTTCCACCGTGGTGGGCTTCAATCGTTTGTGACTCATACACTGTATTCGTCCAGTTCTGGGGTTGCAAAGTATGTGCTTACATTCAGGAGAAGCCTATACACATATGATGAAGTGAAAGGTAGGCAACGAGTGTGGTCAATATGATATTCTTCTGAGGCCATTCTTGAACCCCTACTTGAACTAGCATGGTGGGAATGACTTAACTAAGTGCAATGTGCCAATATGATATTTTTCTGAGGCATCATTCTCTAGAGGCCAAACTAGATGGGTACTTGCAAGAGATGCAAATGAGTAAGCGTACTCTCTCATTATTATTAATGCTAGCCAATATGATTTTCTTCTGAGGTGGGCTTGGTAGTAGTGAGTCTCCCATACCCTACTAAGAGTTTCCTCCAAAACTCTCGAATTCCAATGAGGGATATGGAATTTGCCAAAAATAGTGGGTGGTGCTATTTGATTTAAAGACCCGAATCAAATGGCTTAAAATCAATCAATTTATATTCGTTATGTATTTGTTTACCAATATATTTGCAAACGCTATCCAACACTTGACAAATAAAAGACGAAAGCTTTAGTTTCCGGACTTGGTACTACAAAACCATAGATTGTCTTTAATGGCTTGTAAATGTACCTAAGTAGTCTCATCCTCACAATCTTCCTATTGATAATGTATCAGTAGAAGAATATGTTAGAAAATGTCTATCATAAAGAGGACAACACTTTTAATGTCATAATTCTTCAATTACAAATTGTTGTATGAAGAAATAAGAGTTGCTTTGAACAACCCTTAATCAATGCAAACATTAGTGCTTGTTTCTTTGTTACATGAACAAGGAACTTTAGAAGTAAGCACAAGGGCATGGACACTTTATGTGCCATGATTCTTCACTTACAAATTGTTGTATGAAGAAATGATTCTTCACTTACAAATTGTTGTAATTATGTTTAGAACATAATGGTTGGTTGACAAAAATAGTCCATCAACATGGACTTATGATGATTTTGAATCATTGAGTGTTGAAGTGTTAAAACCACTTAACGAGACAGAAACTAGGTAAGGACTTCACCTTTGTTTCCTTATCCTAATGGTTCACTAAGTTTATTGTAAACTATGTAGTGAACAATAACCACATGCTCTCCAAAATGTTTGATGTGTATAACACAATTGAAATAAGTTTCAAGAGAGATAGTGGGAGTTTAGGGACCATGACTATTGTAGTCAAAGGTGAAAGTCAAATGAAGAAGATAAAAATTAACTCCAAGGGAACAAACTTTCTTTATAAAAGGATGGACATTGGAAGGGGTATTTGCAAGAAATGTCTTGCAAGTGTCAAGAACACACCTTTCGAAGGTGTTGTAAATTGTTCTTGAATAGTTCAAAACAGTTGGTTCTTCTAGTTGAATGCTTGATTCCGTATTAGTAACTATGTTTTACAATCGTTGTAAAAGTGTGACTAATAAGAAGTAGAAGATATATGAGAGAAGAAAAGGTGCTTCACATTCGGAACGTGAATAAAATATAGATCTCTGCGAAAGCAGATAGTACTTACTTCCTCATATGAACTACCAAAGAAATTGGAAAAACCAAAGATAGTCTTTACATTCCAATTTTAAGGAACTTAATTCCGTCACTATAGTAGAGATGGATGAATGCTTTGTTTGACAAAACATTGTTCTTTATTAATCAATGATTGGATTATAGTAAGCTAATTGATTGTCTCTATAGTAGAGATGATATGGTAGTGTTAACTGTTTAGAATATAATGATGCTTAAAACCCAAAAGGTTGCAAGGTAGTGACTAATCCCAACTGAGTTGTGATACCTCTAAAACATAAGTTATGAGTTGGTGAAAAATGGATGCTTTGGATTGTTAGATCCGGATCCAATACCTTCTCATTAAAATTGTATAGAGGCGAAATGTTCGAATCTTTATTCTTTTGGAAAGAAGAAAGAATTACAAAGTTGTTGAGGTTAATTCACTTAGATGTTGGTGGCACTTGACCACAACATAATACTACTCATGTTGTATGACATTCACCGAAGATCGCTCTCGGTTGGACTATAGTTTATTTTGAATAAACACAAGTCCGAATACTTTGCAAAAGGTTTCAAAGAATTCAAGAAATGTAAGTTGATGAGTAAGACATCTAAAGTATTTACCTCCTTAGATTTGATCCAAGGAAAAGTAACACCTTAGATGAGTTTCCTTGAAAGATATCAAGGAAAGAAGCATCATAAGATAATAAAATTCTCCATTAAGGAGAAGAACGAACTCGAATAAGATTTAGTTCGTTAGATGTTATCTATTACCCATATATAGGATATATACTTCTAAAAACAATATGATTGTCAATTAGAAGATCTTCCAAATTTTTCATGACTCCATAAGATGTAGTTGGAAAGAAAGACAAATCTTAAGCATGTTAAGATTTGGGGTTGTGTGCTAATAAGCAATATTTGTTTTGATAACAATCTTGTGGGATATCCTCAAATTAACTTTTGGATATCGCTTCTATAAACCAACTAACAAATGTTGTTTTGTTGGGTAGTTCATTGTAATCCTACAATGTGATTTGCCTAAGAGCTAATGAACGAGAGATAGAACTCAAAGGATGGGTTCTTTGAGAGACAAGAAAGTAATCAACAAATATAACAACCTAGTTCCTATACCAAAGGCTCCAAGGTAGTCGAGAAGGATTTATAAACCGTCTCAGTTGAATGGTTTGAACTTTATGACTATGTCATAGAGTTACACCTCTTAATTCGAAAGAAATAAGAATGAAAATCCTTATGACTACATTGAGTGTATATATGATATATACTCAAGGAAATGGTAAAGTACCATTTGACCCGAAATAATGAAACCTTCGTAAGCTAATTGGTAGCTTAAGGTGAATACAATCAAAGAGAATGGTTGACTTTGAAGAAACCATCTTTGAGATAGTCTAGGTTTCAATTAATTCGAAGATTGCTAGCTACAACTAAATTGTGATTCAATGTTTGGACATTATATGGGTTTCCGAAACCATTATTAAGATAGTCTTGATAATATATGTCTAAAACTATAAATCACAAGACATGTAAGTTGTAGAGATCCATCCATCATGGATCTTAGCAAGCTAGTGGGAGCTATAAGCATCTTATGAGAAAAGGATCAAATCGTTTGATTTCTCATAAAGATGTAAATGAATCTTTTGTTTACTAGGTTTACAAAAGATTAGTGGGAGTTAATAATGTTCCTAAAATTTAAAATATATATATGATATATTAATTTTGGAAATGAAAAGAATACTTCTCCATTAAAGTTATGACTTTAATACATTATATGAAGATAGAATGTATATGGAAGTTAATCATGTTCCTAAAATTTAAATATATATATGATATATTAATTTTGGAAATGAAAAGAATACTTCTTCGTTAAGGTTATGACTTTAAAACATTATATGAAGATAGAATGTATATGGGAGACATAGTATATATACATGGGATGGAAATCTATATTGATAGATTTTAGGATATAATTGGATTATATCAAGCCCTAAATATAGACAAAAGATGATAGGAAGTTTCTCATATGATGATGAACTTCAATCAAATGGACAACTCTAGTAAGACTAAGGAGTTGCTCTTCTCAAAGAGAACGTACTCTTTGACTCCCAAAGAAATAATGCGTAAATAGAATCCTTTATGCATACGCAGAAAGATGATTTATGTATTTCATATTGTATGAAAAACATTGATATGAGTTGTACCTAGAAAGGTGCAAGACGATATCAGTGCAACCCCAGGATCAGAACCATGGCAACTGTCAAGTGAGTCCTTAAGTATTTAAGAAATACTAAAGGATAAATTCCTCAAAGATCGAGGAAGAATTAGAGTAACGTAATGGAAGCGTAAATGTATTAGATTATGAATCTAATCCATCATTGGATGTTTCTTCATTATGAATGAAGAGATAAACAGATATCTCTTTATTATGACTACAGAGATATTTGGATGGAAACATTAAAGTAATGACTTTAGTGTGTTCCATTATGAATGCAAAATATATTGCCATATAGAAGTTTACAACAATGTTGTTTGGATGGGAAAGTTCATTTATGAACTCTCTATTCGGTTCCAACAAGAAAGTGTATGACACTAATGGGGCGATAGCTCAAGCCAAGGAATCAAGGTCTCATCAAGGTCCGAACTCAAATGAGAGACTGAACCACATGATTGAGAATCATGTATAATGGTGACGTCGTTATTCTCAAGGTTGCTTCTATGGATAACATATAGATATCCATTGTCTAGGCCTACTACTCAGCCATTTATGAAATGACTACAGAAGAGGTATCATCACTGATGAACAAGCTGATTGGCTCTAGTGCAAGTGGGAGATTGTTGGAAATGTGCCCTAAAACCAATCATATGATGATACTTTACGGACATTTCACATGTTAAACTAATCTAGTTTAATATCAAGGGCATAGATTATTGTTTTAAGCCGTCTCATATAAATGTTATATGCTTAAATGATAAGTCCAAGGAATATGTGATTGGGAGAATACGACCTAAAGAAGTTAGATTCATGAGACCATTTTTTCGTAGATACATCCTAAACGTTCCTGATCATAGGATTGCCAATTGGGCATTGACAGTCCGTTAAGATCAGTACGTGCTGTGTCTTCTCTCAGGAAGAGTGACTAGTCTCGAGTCATTGGTGTGTGTGACATCAAGACAAGTACGTAGGTGCTCAATAGAGAATGAGTTCACTGAACACGATCAACGAAGAGTTCTCATATTCATGTCACATGAGAACTCATGGTTGGGATAATGCAAAGTAGTCATTTGACCTGAGGCATCACAGCTGTCTTATGGTTAAGTCCTTGATCTTTGATTATGTCAAAGTCACCCCATCCGCGGGTGTCCACGGCATCGTTGGGGTTAAGCTACTTAGCCATGGAGGCAAGTGAATGTGCAACAAGGGATCTCTAACCTTCAAACCGTTTGAGGGAGAATACTCTATGATATGATTAAGAATCTTTGGCCAAAGTATGAATGAGATTTAGGAAGGCGTTCCAAATCACATTCAAGGTAATCATATAAGCACACGAATCACATTGGATAGTAGACATGAATAAACTATCAAACCAAACAATGTGGTCAAGAGTATTGTATTAGAGAAAGACCGTATTGCATTTGTAATCCTAAACTGAATAGGTTCTCCACCTCTTCTGATTAGCTTGGGTAACCATGATATGCTACTGGGTGTCACTAATGGTTTGTGGAAGCCCTAAACGTGTATAATCACTAAAGGGAGAATTGAAAGTAAGTTTCAATTCACAATCGATTTGAAAGAGTTTTAATCGCCCACTGCCTCGCTAAAAGGAACCTAATGGATCGTACACTGTGTAGGGTGGAGATTGAAGAAACAATGGACATGAGTAAGAATAATTAAAAGGTTTAATTATTTATGGCAAGGATTAATTAATGTGTTAATTAATCAAACGAATAAGTTCGTTAAAGACCTCGGGATAGTTTTGGACCTTAAGGCCCAATGGGCTTCGAACGTCAAGCCCATTGACTTAAGTTGTATGACAATTTAATGAATAAAGATTCACAAAGGCCCAAAAGCCCAAATCCCTAATGTGGCCGGCCATATGTGTTGAATTAGGGTTTTTTGGTTCTTTAGGTCATTTATAGAAGTGACTATATAAAGAACTTTATAGCCTAAAATTCATTAAGGGTTCTTTTGGAGAAAATTGGAGAGAACATGTCTCTCCCTTTCTCTCTAGGAGGCTGGCCCCCTTGGAGGGTGCATCTAGCAATCCCACTACTCCAAGGTCACTCATTTCTTCTCCAATCTCTCCTTGGTGTGGAGACTTAGAGGTTCTCTATTTTGAGAACTTGGAGAACCATTTCATCCATCCAAAATCCATAGATCTAAGATGCAAGGAATGAAGGCCCTCTCTTTGGGTGATTAGCCTTTGCTTATGCAAAGGGGAATTTACAAAGGTATAAATTTCTCAACTCACTTTGATTTGAGTTGAGTCTTGGTTCACCAATCTACTAGGCTTTGAATTTCATGGTTAATGTTTTGTTTTTAAGTGCATGCAAGCATGATTCCGCCTTTAATTGTTAATTGCATGCTTATAGATGTTGCTTAAATGAACATGTTTTCACAAAATCTTCCTTCAATTGGATGATTGCATACGACAACCCAAAGTATTCCCCACAAGTTCCCCACATGAATTGCATAACAAAGATACAAGCAAAGATCATTAAGTTCTATGAAAATCATAAGCATTAACAAGGCACTTGTTACTATGAATTGCATGAAACTTATGTCAAGAATTTACTTAACGCGGTTGTGACAAGCAACCTTTACTACTTGTGAATATAAGTTCATAACGATTAGGTGAAACTCCCTTATATCCTTGCATCAGATTTATGCATGAAAATTAAGCGTGCACTCTCCACCAACATACACAAATCAGTTTTAATTCAAATGGATAAGTAAATTGAATTCACAACTTATGAATCACAACTGAAGGTAATCAAATCATATTGCAAGCATGAACATGGTTTCGAATCCCCCCTCTAGCTAAGGGGGGTTTAGTTCCTTATACTTACAAAGCAACGATAAACAAATTTAGACATTGAAAACAAAAGAAAGAAGACACCTAAATGCTCCAACGATCCAAGTTGGACAGCATGCACGTCCAAGCACTTTCCTTCCCTTCCTTTGCTATGGCACAATGTGTTGGTGAGTGTTTAAAGGGTTGGTTGTATGGAGGAATGGATGTGAAGATGAATGGATGTGTTTGGATGAAAGTTGTATTGGAATGGGGATGAATTCTCCAGCAAAAACTGAATGTAATGGCTGCCACACACACTTCCTTTTATAGAGGAAGTGCACGGCATGGAGGGATGGATGGTGGTGTGAGCAATGATTCAAAGGTGAAAGTGAAGTAATGATGCAAAGCATGAGGGGTGAAATGGAGTGGTGTTGTAGCTATGAATGCAAGTAGGGAACATGAATGATTGTGCACATGGTAGATAAAGGAAAGGGAGGTGGAATGGTGCAAAAATGAGTCATAGGTGTAGGTTGATTCATTATGCACCGCATGGGCAAGGAAAGTGAAGGAGTGGTGCATCAATGAGTGCATGTGGTGGAGGTAAAAGTGAATGAAATCTGATGGGTGAAGGGGACAAGGGATGTGCACCAATTGAGTGCAATGATTCAATGTAATGGTGTATGAAAACAGAAATAATGAAGGGGACAAGGGTGATGCACGGCATGGGCAAGGAAATGTGATGGATAACACCCCTTTGCAGCTATCCATGTGCGTTTAAACTTTATTTTCTGCACTCTTTGCCTTGTGTTCCAGCTCACTTCTCATGTGTGTGTGTGCTGTCATGTAATCATCATTTCCACATAACATCATTTCAACTAGCAATCAAGTCCATGCCGTGTATGAATGTTTTCTCTCTGTTCTTTGCATGTGTGTGTGCTGTTTTCTATCTTTATTTCCACATGTACCAGCTATTACACTTGCACACACATATGTTCTTCATTATTTTAGCTAGCAATCAACATATTTTCTGCCCATGCCGTGTATGAATGTTTGTAGTTGTAGGTCAACACACTTGCTCACACACATGCTGATTTCTAGCCTTCTAATCTTCAAAAACGTCCATCCTCATGTCTCCATGCTTGCACTATCCAATCTTGGCCTAAAAATGCTCCAAAATGCTCCAAATAGCACTTTGTTGCCAACTTTGTTATTTGAACCTACAAACACACGAAAATAGCTTAAAGTACTAAAATAACTAGAATTAAACTAAGTAAATGCCAAGAAACAAGCTAACTAAGTTGCATAAATATGCACCTATCAATAAACAACAAGAGAGAAAGTTAGAAAAACTGATAAATTTGGAGATTGAGGCTTGCATAAATGCAATGTCCTAAAGATAGAACTTCGCCCCTAGTCTTATACTTGTAGTTCGGTAGGCGTCTGTCTCGCAAGATTCAACAATCTATAATCCAAAGTTAAAGCACTTCAATCTTCGGACTCTAGCGAACTTTATATATTCTGTACTCTCAAGACACGACTTGGAATTTGACTAACTAAGAATGAGAGAAACAAAGTGGGGAAACCCTATTTCTCAAGAGTAAAAATTAACTCTAATTTTCTATATTAATTGTTGATGCACAAAACCGGAGGTCTTGGAACAACGTAAATCCGACCGTGAATCTGCAAGAAATGTAAATAACACAAAATGTATTGTGGTTCACCCCAAGGTTTGGGCTACGTCCACACTGATATTGTATTTCTGGGAGAAGTGAGAGCCTCTGTAATGCGAGTGAGGCTCTGAGAGGGGTGAGAGGGCCTAGGGATTGGCCCTCTCTAATTGTGAGGGTGAGGAGTCCTTTTATAGAATAAGGTCTCATCACTTATTACATATTTGCCCCTTCCTTTATTACATAATTACATTTAAGTTCCCCGAGTATTTATACAAGATCTAAATACGGAGGCCCTAAGTATGGTATAAACAGTAGTCCCCCAAGTCTTTAGTCAAGAGAATCTTTTGGCTAGATACTTGAAATTCAGTCCATGTGTGGGCCGAAGTAACTAGATGTTGTCTTGAATTAATGCTCGATATGAGGCGGTGCTCAATCTGAAATGATGCTAAACTAGAAGTAGCACATGCTGCTCGGCTCGTGGCTTATGTTGCCTTGGTTGGCTCGGCTTGTGGCGTTTAAAGTGAGGGAGTTAATGCTCCTCAATACGTGAATGATCGGCTAGAGTTAATGCTCTCTAATGACGTTGAGGGAGTCCCTTTTATAGAATAAGGGCTTGCTCCTCAATACATAAGTGATGGGCAAGAGTTGATGCTCTCTAATGATGGTGAGGGAGTCATTTTTATAAAATAAGGGCTCACTCCTCACTACATAAGTGATGGGCTAAGTCCCCCAAGTATTTTGTATTTTTCATGAGGCCTAGTTGAGGCCCAATATATGATACATAATGTACTCCCCCAAGTCTTTGGTCAATAGAGGTTGTTGGCTGGAGACTTCAAATTCAATCCATGTATGGGCCGAAATGGCAGTTGTTCGGAGGCGGTTTTTGTATACCCTGCACTGAAGCTTTATAGGCGAAGCTTTGCAAGTGAAACTTTGAAGCTGGAGCTCTGTAAATGAAGCTTTTGAAGCTAGAGCTTTTGTAAATGAAGCTTTTGAAGCTGATTGACATGAGTGATGCTCATGAATGTTTATGTTGATTGATATAAGTGATGCTCATGGAAGTTGACATGAGTGATGCTCATGGATGTTGACATGAGTAATGCTCATGAATGTTGACATGAGTGATGCTCATGAATTTTTATGTATGATTCATATGAGTAATGCTCATGAATGTTTATGTATGATTGACATGAGTAATGCTCATGTATAATTTGGGAGTACTGGACATACTTTTGATCACCTGGTTGGTGGTAATAGCGGCAGGTTGCCGAATAATTTTGGAGTACTGGGCGTACTTTTGATTACCTGGTTGGTGGTAATAGCGGCAGGCTGCCGAATAATTTTTGTAGCACTGGACGTACTTTTGATCACCTGATTGGTGATAAGAGAGGCGGGGTGCCGAATAATTTTTTGTAGTACTGGACGTATTTTTGGTCACCTGGTTGGTGCTATTTTGGGCTTATGGGCCTTCGTCTTCCACACAACATTCCAACCCATTTACTTTAGGCTTTGCCATTTTTTTTTTGGTATTATTACCCTCGATGGGGTTTATACAGATGTCTCCGAGAGATAAGAAAAATAAATTACATCATATATCTGTCAAAAAAGTAAATCATATCATTCTGGTGGGGTGTTTATTCCTTACTTTTGCTTTCTCTTTTGCCTTTTCTTTTCACTTTAACATCATGGTGTCGTCTGTGAAGAGTGGGAACATGCACTTCTTCATGATGAGAGTCTTTATCTTTTTCAGAAGTTAATGTCTTTCTGAATGGCTCCTGCTTCGACGTGACTGCTTTTTATCCTTCTCCTGGTCCTTGTCACCCTCGCGGTCACGTTCTCTCCTGTCTCTATCACGTTCTGAATGGCTCTTGATGCTTTTCTCTGTCTCTTAACTTTGCTGCAATCGAGTGTACAGTCGAGATCAGAAACCGAAGAACTGACCTGAGATGGTAGCAACCGAGGTCGTGCTTGGCGCCATACTTGAGTTCCTCAATGTAGCAGCTGCCATTGGAGTAAGTCTGAACTCCGACGCCATGGCTCTGCCCATTGCACCACTCCCCTGAAACTTGCACAACCAATAAGTTGGATGACATATCCAAAGAGGAGGAAAATGTAGTGGAAGGCCAATCCAATGGCTTTCCAGTAAGGACTCATCAAACTATCCAACACTTCGAACCATTGGATGACAGCGTTCTTAAAGCTGACATTTTCCTTTTCTTTTCGGCTTCGATATTCGACGTAGAGAATGCTGATCAGATAAACGATCCAGCTCCCCATGATTTCGTAGAAGACCTGGAACACGATTCCCAAGAGCATTCCCAGTTGGGAGAAAGAGTAGGGTAGAGTCAGCAGAACTTGAGCAACCTGGTTCGATGCGCAGCTGAACCAGGCGTCGTAGATGGATCCGCCATGCCAGATGAAGCTTCTGAGGTTAAAACCAGAGTTATCATCTGCTGCGTGTGCTTCTTCTTCCTCCCTGTTAACAGTCTGGTTGAAGGTTATGGCTTCCTCTGATTGCTTCTTCTTTAACTCCTCACACTCTGGAGAGAGAAAGTAGAGATAGACAGAGAGGGGAGATGGAGAGAGATAGTGATTTATCTCGTTTTGGTCTTTGAATGAATGAAAAGAATGCAGAGAGAAAGGAGCATGCAATTGCAGTAGCATTGGGTTGGTCGTTGCAGAGAGTTTTTAATTCTGAAAACTTCCAAAGGTTAGAACTTTAAAAATAAAGATGCAGACTTTTAAGACTCGTGTCAGACGCAGCCAAATTTCACCCTCTCTCTCCCTGAATTTGGCACAATCTGTGGCAGTAGTCGTAGATGATTTTGTAAGAAATGAAACACAAGAAAAGAGGGGGAAGAAAAGGTAAGTTTGTTTAGAGGTGGTGAGTGTTGTTTTCTGGGGATTTTGATTCCTGGGTTTTTTGTGATTTTGCAGATTCATGACGGAGGTGAAAAAATGAAAGAGAACCGACAAAACTTTTCGTATCGATTCTTACAGACGGCGCCAAATGTTGATGCACAAAATCGGAGGTCTTGGAACAACGTAAATCTGACCGTGAATCTACAGGAAATGTAAATAACACAAGATGTATCGTGGTTCACCCCAAGGTTTGGGCTACGTCCACACTGATATTGTATTTATGAGAGAACTGAGGGGAGAGAATGTGAGAGCCTCTGTAATGAGAGTGAGGCTCTGAGAGGGGGTGAGAGGGCCTAGGGATTGACCCCTTCTAATTGTGAGGGTGAGGAGTTCTTTTATAGAATAAGGGCTCCTCACTTATTACATATTTGACCGTTCCTTTATTACATAATTACATTTAAGTCCTCCGAGTATTTGTATGAGATCTAAATACGGAGGCCCTAAGTATGGTATAAACATTAATGATGATGGTTTCATGAGTTTATATAGCACCCAAGTACTTCTTGTTGAAGAGATGTAACTTTTCATCTATAAGTATAAATCATTTGACAAGAGAATGCACCTAAATAACATAACCTATTAAACCCCACCCCTGAATTTATATGTAATTTTATAAATTCCCAAAGTTTTATTGAAACCACTTGGCAGCACCCTAACTCCCTATTCTTTTCTTCCATTTTCTCCCACCCCGTGACCCCCTCTACTCTCTCTTCCAGCTCTCCCCTTTCAAACTCTCTCCCGTATCTCTCTCTCGCTCTCAGATCCACACACACACACACACACCTATCACCACACTCCCGTATCCACTCACTCCTTGACATCATCATCATCATCTTGTTGTCTATATCTCTTTCTTGGCGTGTGAGGCTCGGCGGAGCCCAGGGAAGCCCAAGCAAACCGAGGGGCACCCAAACCCGATTTTCAAACATCACCAGCCATTCCAAGGCAAACAAAAGGTATAACCTCACTCCCCTCATTTTCCTCTAGGTTTTATACTTAGATCGGACCCTAAGGTCCATGTTTGCAGTCAGTTAGAGCTGGGATAGCTCCAGCGTGCACCTCCAACAGGATAGGCCTTTCAGGCCATTTGGAAAACTATCGGGCCTTAGGCCCGTTTCAATACCCAAAACCTTTTTTTTTTTATATGTAATTGTTTTGTTTTAATTATTAATTGTTTTAAGTTAAAGGCCTTTGGGCCAAATTAGCTAAGGCCCTAAGCCTTTTTATCAAAAAACCCAAAACCCTTAGGCTTAAGGCCTTCGGGCCTTTGGAACCATGGCCCTAAGCCCTCTCCTCTAAACCTAGCCCACCTAATTAGCTAAACCCTAAACCCTAACTGGCCCATACCTTTTATGGGAAATATTCCGTCAGGGAATATTCCATTAGAGAATATTCCGCCAGGGAATATTCTTTGGAATCTTCTAGGGATATTTTGTTGACATATTACGAAATTTATCCGCGACTCTTCTTAGAGTAATTCGACGTTCTGAATCTGTTTCCAAAGTCCGTTTTCCCAAATTCAATTGCTATTATATAGTTTTATTAATTGGACTCTTTATATGCTTAGGGGCAATTATAGTGGCGTTTCTGTCTTCGCTAGCTTGATGCGAAAATTAACTTAACACACAAATTAAACCCTCTTGTTGTCAATTGTAGTAAAGAATGTAAGTAGGGATCGTTCTAGGCCGAGGATTAGGAGGGATTGCTAAAACACATGAAACTGACTTAAAAATGTAGAATTAAGTTTAAAACACCAAACTAGACTCAAAAGATGCAATACAAACTAAAAAGACTCAAAACAGCTTAAAACAATGAATTAGACTCTAAACTGACTCTAGGGATGGCTTTGGACGAAATTAGGTTATAACTTGACTCAAGACACTTAAAAACACAAATCAAAACAGATTTTGACTAATAAAACACTTTAAAGTAAAGGGGGATTTGATTTTGATGAATTTGAAAACAAAACAAGCAGATTGTAAACTAAAACAGATTTTGGACGAATTTAGGTAAACTATGGATGATGGGCTAGCTAGAGGGTTCTTCTCCACACATGACACACTTGCACATAAACCAATTTTCAGTTGTTCTTTCGATAAATCATGAAACTCAACACCCCAGGTTAATTAAGTCTGCTTAAATTCACCTTCAAGTTCTCCTTAAGTTATTGAATTGGATGGGAAAACGCATACAACAATTCAAGCATTCTTCAAAAGTCCTTTTCGTGAACAGCACAATAAAGATACAATCAAAGATCATTAAGCATTATGAAAACTATAAGTATTGACGAGGCATTCGTTACTATGATGAGCATGAAACTCCTGCCAAGAATTCATTTAACGCGATCGTTTATAAGCGACCTCCATTGATTGTGAATATAAGTTTGTAACTATTAGGTGAAACTCCCTTATACTCTAGCATCATATTCATGCATGCAAACTAAGTGTGCACTCTTAATAAACATACACGAATAAGTTATCAATCAAGCAGTTAAACAAATTGAATTCACAACTTATGAAATCACAATTGAAGGTAATCAATTCATATTGCAAGTATGTTCATGGCTTTGAATTCCCCCTAGCTAAGGGGGGTTTAGTTCCTCATACTCACAAAGCAAAGATAAACAAATTTAGACATTGAAAATAAAAGAATGAAAACACCTAAAAACGCTCCAACAATCCAACTTGAATGGCAAGCACGTCCAAGGGTCCTCCTTCTTCTCTTTGTTGTGGCACAAGGTGTGGTTTGATGGATGCATATGGATATATGGAAGGGAATGGCTAAATGTGTTTAGGTTGGATGGGGGTCACGGCAAGGAAAGGGAAATGAAGGTGCATGGAATTGTGTTTTTGTTGTGGGAATGTGTAGAATGGTTAAGAAGAAAAGACTCTGCCTTGGGCATAATGTGTCTTCCTCCCTTCTCCCTAAACTGTCCCCCCTGGTTCTGTCTTTGGATGGATATATTTATAGGCTAGGGAGAGGATGTAGTGGGTGGTGGTAATGAGTGGATGTAGTGGTAGGTGAATGTGTTGGGTGGTTGAAATGAGTGGATGTGTTGGGTGAAATGAGTGGATGTAGTGGTAAGTGAATGGATGTGTTGGGTGAAATGAGTGGATGTAGTGGTAGGTGAATGTGTTGGGTGGTTGTAATGAGTGGATGTGTTGGGTGAAATGAGTGGATGTAGTGGTATGTGAATGGATGTGTTGGGTGAAATGAGTGGATGTAGTGGTAGGTGAATGTGTTGGGTGGTTGTAATGAGTGGATGTGTTGGGTGAAATGAGTGTGCTAAAATGGTTATTTATAGGGAGAGGATGATGCACAAACTTCAAATTTCGTCCATTCCTTTTGCTCCAAGCATATGATATCCATTCCATGCCCAAAAATGCTCCAAAATGCACTTCTTTGCCACATTAACCCTTTGGACCTACAAACACACGAAAAAAGCTTAAAATACTAAAATAACTACGAACTAACAACATAAATGCCAAGAAACAAGCTAACTAAGTCGCATAAATATGCTCCTATCATAGCTGCGTGACTTTTCGGCAGTGAAGTACTGTGAGTGGACCCCTTCTAAAATCACATGATTTCATAGTTTAATTCTATAAATGAATAGCATGCCTTACGAGTTTATGAACTGATTTTATGTTAAGCATGTTTATGGAATATGTTGTTTATCGTCTCATTTTTGGTGAGGAATTAATTATTAGCCTATATTGAGCTATAGTTTGATATATCGTATTTTCTATGAAAACCATGAACTGGTAGACTATCTGATGGATGATGATAGGATGCTAGAACATGTTTTAGAAACCCCTCTTTATAGTATAGACGATGGATGACTTCATACTATAAAGTGGTTATTTATGAGAGGCGTAACTATTTATGCATACCTAGTGGACACTATGCCGCCTAGGGCGAGGATTTGGTGTTGGCAGATAGGTCGGGAGAAATAATCCCTAGCTATGGGTTGAGCGACACGGAGCAAGCATTAGGCCAGGAATTGGTAATCTCTAGCAACGAGCGTAAAGACCACGGTGCTGGCATAGGGCCGGGAGTTATATTTATTCAATGATCTTACTGGCAGCACACCGTGCTTATGAGACGATCTGTGAGACTTGATGTTTTGATTTCTACGATGTTATTCCGTGATATGTCTTTAGAGATGTTTTTGGCATGCTAGGGTTTTCAGTAAATCTATCATTTATTATGCTAGTACGTTTCTGTATATAAACTATGAGGGTTAGTATCTTGATAATTGTTTTATTATTACTGTATATATGAACTTGGTCCACTCATGTTTGTTTTGCGCCCCCTTCAGGACTTAGAATCGAGGCATACAATCCCGGCATCTAGGCACTTTCGCATCGACATCTTCGAATCCTCTCAGTGTAAGACCCATTACTTTATTCATTCAATTTTTATATTATTTCTTTTAGTGTTCTAATTAGTTGTATGCTCTGAAAACGTTCCTTAAATGCATATTCATTATTCGTTTATATTTATAAGTCTTATTTATCCCTTGTTTCAACTTTTGCACTCAATAAATGGCTTTCGTCACCCTCGGGTGTCGGCCAGCACGTGCCTATCCTGGTGTTCTGAGAATATCGAGATTGGGGCGTGTCAAATTGGTATCAGAGCGTGGTTTGTTCAGAGCATACTTAGGATCTTCTCTTACTCTAGTAGTGTGTTGGTTTTGATATCATTTGGATGTCATGACTTCCGGATTTGGTGCCATTTGGCACAGTTGTGCAAATCTTTCTCTGTTTGAATTGTCACATTCTGGTTGTAATACAAGAATTCATGTTGGGATTTTTCCTCATCGGTGACGTGTTTGAATTTTTAGACGACTTTCAACATCTGATCGATACTCTACGACATGCATTCCCTAGGAATTACGAGCAGAGTCGGCTTTGCATCGAAATCTTGGGAAACGGAAAAATCTTGGTGGTACGAATTGGTTAAGACCAATTGGAGTTCTAAAACGGTGATATCACTCTACAACATGCGTTCCCCAGGAATGGCAGGCAGAGTCATATCTTAGTAGTAACTACTCGAAGCATTCAAAGTGCGTGTTAGAGAAAACGAGTAAGTGTTAGTTGTTATGACGGTTAGTAAGTGGTAGTTGGTGGGAGCAAATTAATGTTCTCAGACTCATTACCACTGAAGAAATTAGTGTGAATCTTTATAACAATTCTAGGCGATTGTTCTATCGATTACCTTCTTGTTTACTCAACGACGAAGTCAAGTTCCTTAACCATTGATAGTCAGCTTCACACCAAATTCTTCGAGCATTGACTTCATTTAGTTTATATATTTTTCTTGGGAAACTCCTCAGTAGTAGGCAATATTGTCATTAATTTCCCAAAATGGAGTTGCAATTCTTGTTGTTGTGGTAGTTGGACTTGGATGATGAAGATCTAGTCTTGTTTGGATAAACAGACTGTTTGAACTTCACCTGGGTCTGGTACTCGGTGGTAAAACCCTAGCACCTTGTGTATGAACTTTTCGGTAAAGGTGAACTTAGCTTGTTACTTGTAGCTCAACTAACTAGTGCTTTTGTTCGTTAACTGTTCAGCCTTGTAATTTTTAGTGTAATGTCTTGAGGTTCTACCATATTCATCATTGTGCGAAGATCGAGCTTTACTCTGAACTTCTCTGGACTCATTGAGCTTTGGTTTGCTCAGAGGCATCACTTTAAAGTAGCTAATCGTGTCACTGCATGCATACACATACTGTTTTATATCTTTCCTCTTCGTCATTATGTTGATTAAGAGGTTCTATGTTTAATTTTTAAACTTTGAAACAAATCTCACAAAGTATTGTGAATTTCGAGATGTCTTTGGCCTCGTTAAATCTTATAAGCAATTTTTTTAACTATTCTTTGAGCTTAGACCTGTTTCCCTTTTGGCTAAGAAACTCGTCAACCTTATTGCAATGATTAGCCAAATAATCATAAATAGTGACTTCTATTTCTGCATCTTCACTTTCCTTCGCTTGTTTGTTTCTCAATGTAAACTGGATCATGTCAGAACATTTCACTGAGGAAAAAAAAAAACTTTTGTTCTCGGTATGGTTTCTCGTTGAAAACCAAATATCTTTTACTTCAGTTTTGAAGGACTTGTTTTGACCCTCAAATTCTTGAGTGTTCCTTCAGCCTTCTCGACATGGTTTCTCGCTCAATCAGTGAGGAATTCATGATCGATCGATTTGGCGGAAGCGTGCGCCAAATTCTTATCGATTTAGACAGGAACGTAAAGAGCATAATCTTTTCACAAGCTTACCAGAAAGAATTCCATGTGGGTGTGAAGTTAAGCCGTCTTTTGGTAAGAGATTGGTAAAGATTGTAATGTAAGTGATCAGCTGATTGCATCACTATCTTCACGCTGAATTGAATGGTCACCACTCATTGTCTTGCTACAATTCATTACCATCATATCATACTCTGGTAGACCTTTTCGATGATGTGATGTGTTCACCTCAAAGCAGCTTTCCACTACCTCTCACCAGGATCTTTCAGTTCGAGAGCACGTGGGCATGAGATTTAAGCGGTCTTTTAGTAAGAGTTGGTTGAAAGTTTTAGTACAGAAGGTCAGCGGATTGTATCATCATCTTACTCTAATTCATAGGCATCATATCAGTTCTTTTCCAACGTTATGTGTTCGTCTCAACACATCTTTTCACTACTTCACTCCAAGACTCTTTTGTTTGTGAGTACGTGGTTGTCAAAACACTTCTAGCAGATCTGTTTGGTGCATTATAGGATGGCACTACAACACGATCGAAGTTAGAATTCGATAATCTTTACACTTCTCTCGAAAGGTGTGTACTCTCTTTTGTGTTTAGGTTGACCATTTGCGAGTCGTTCTTCTTTCCACGAACTTTGGCCTTGTTTGACTAGAAATCTACAACTAAGCAAAATGGAGAGGTGGTTTGAGCACTACAACAGTTACCAAAAGATACTGCTTGTTGGGAAAGGTGACTTCTTGTTTTCTACTTGCTTGGCTCGAGCTTTTGGGTCTACTACTAACATGGTAGCCACTTCTCTTGAATCCCAAGGTACAGTTTTCAAAAGGGTTCTTTACTGGTGAAACACTAGAGTAGTTGGTCACATTTAGAAGAACTGAGAAGGATAGGATGCTTGGTGCTGGATAAAGTTTTACGACGACAGTTCTCATTTTGTTCGGTTTGAGTATGGCACCTGTTGCTACATGGTACGAGAGTTTCTACAGGTAACACTGGTTGATAAAGGAGTTGTGCAAGCTTGTATTCAGAGGATCAAATTTACGACATGTAAAATTGTGCACCCTCAGGAAATTACTGCTTGCTTATCGAGACAACGTCGATATCGTGGGCGGCCGATTGTGATATCGATAACTTATTCGTTGGGTTCGTTGAGCAAGTGAGCAGAAAGATCCGTCTACGGCAGCTGATTCAGTTTTGGATTTGTTATTCTTAGGACTCAATCCAAAGACACATCTATTCTTGGAGTACGTGAGGTTACGAATTCTTTGGCGAAACCCTCTTTCATTTTTCAGTCTTGGTTTTCAGTATAAGTATTTTAACTTCCTTGACTTTAGTTATTTGTTTTAGACGTTACAAATGTTTTGGGGGAAAGTACTTCTGTTTTCGGTTTTAAGTTTAGCACGAGTTTTCAACCTATATGTTAGTACATATTTATTTTGATGCTATCGTATTTTACGTACGTACTTTTGACCCTACGTCAATATATGTTTTCCGCTTTATATCTTTATAAAGTATGTTTTCTACTTTTGCACTGATGGGGAAGAAAGTGAGAGCTTAGAGGCATGATAGAGGATTTTGCAACCCACTCACAACAGTGTGGCATATTCTCTTTTATGCACCCACCTTGACTTAATTACTCTTTATACATATATTCTTCTTCCTATTTTTGAGTATTTCAATTTAGTAAGTGATTTTAAATTTCGAGGACGAATTTCTTTTAAGGGGGGTAGATTGTTAAACCCCACCCCCAAATTTATATGTAATTTTATAAATTCCCAAAGTTTTATTGAAACCACTTGGCAGCACCCTAACTCCCCATTCTTTTCTTCCATTTTCCCGCACCCCGTGATCCCCTATGCTTTCTCTTCCAGCTCTCCCATTTCAAACTCTCTCTCTCGCTCTCAGATCCACACACACACACACACCCATCACCACACTCCTGTACCCACTCACTTCTCGACATCATCATCATCATCTCGTTGTCTATATCTCTCTCTTAGCGTGTGAGGCTCGGCAGAGCCCAGGGAAGCCCAAGCAAACCGAGGACACCCAAACCTGATTTTTGAACATCACTGGCCATTCCAAGGCGAACAAAAGGTATAACCAAAACCGAGGTGCACCTCCGACGGGATAGGCCTTTTAGGCCATTTGGAAAACTATTGGGCCCTAGGCCTGTTTCAATACCCAAAACCTTTTTTTATATATAATTGTTTTGTTTTAATTATTAATTGTTTTAAGTTAAAGGCCTTTGGGCCAAATTAGCTAAGGCCCTAAGCCTTTTTATCAAAAAACCCAAAACCCTTAGGCTTAAGGCCTTCGGGCCTTTTGAACCAGGGCCCTAAGCCCTCTCCTCTAAACCTAGCCCACCTAATTAGCTAAACCCTAAACCCTAACCGGCCCATACCTTTTATTGGAAATATTCTATTGACATATTACGAAATTTATTCGGGACCCTTCTTAGGGCTGAATCCGTTTCCAACATCCGTTTTCCCAAATTCAATTTCTATTATATAGTTTTATTAATTGGACTCTTTATATGGTTAGGGTCTTTATATGGTTAGGGGCAATTATAGTGGCGTTTTTGTCTTCGCTAGCTGCATGACTCTTCGGCGGCAAAGTACTATGAGCGGACCCCTTCTAAAATTACATGATTTCATAGTTTAATTGCATAAATGAATAGCATGCCTTACGAGTTTATGAACTGATTTTTTGTTAAGCATGTGTATGGAATATGTTGTTTATCGTCTTGTTTTTGGTGAGGAATTAATTATTAGCCTATATTGAGCTATAGTTTGATATATCGTATTTTTTATAAAAACCATGAACTTGTAGACTATCTGATGGATGACAATAGGATGCTAGAACATGTTTTCGAAACCCCTCTTTATAGTATAGACGATGGATGACTTTATACTATGAAGTGGTTATTTATGAAAAGGGTAACTATTTGTGCGTACCTAGTGGACACTATGTCGCCTAGGGCAAGGATATGGTGTTGGTAGATAGGCTGGGAGACATAATCCCTAGCTACAGGTTGAGGGATACGGAGCAGGCATTTGGCCGGGAGTTGGTAATCTCTGGCTCCGGACGCAGAGACCATAGTGCTGGCATAAGGCCGGGAGTTATATTTATTTAGTGATCTTACTGGCAGCACACCGCGCTTACGAGATGATCTGTGAGACGTTTGATGTTTTGATTTCCGCGATGTTATTCCGCGATATGGCTTTAGAGATGTTTTTGGCATGCTAGGGTTTTTAATAAACCTATCATTTATTATGCTAGTAGTTTTCAGTAAACCTATCATTTATCTATCCCTTGTTTTCAACTTTTGCTCTCAATAAATGGCTTTCGTTACCCTCAGGTGTCGGCCAGCACATGCCTATCCTGGTATTCGGCGAATATCGGGATCAGGGCGTGTCATAACCTTTGTAAGAAATATGGTTAACACTATTTTTCATTCAATTATTAAAATTATATATTACAATATTGTATATTATCTATCTCTACTAATTAATAAAACACTCATTGTCAATCAAAACCCTATGAAATTACTAGTTTAACCCTCTAATTCAAACAGAACATGAATAAGAAACATGGGGCAAAAATTTAATTTCACACAACCAAATTTTGCTGTTTTTTTTTTCAAAACCTCACCTATAGATAATTGACACACCCCGACCCAGAAATCAGGGCATCATGACCGTCACGTGAGCGTGACGTAACCATGAGTGCAAGCGGAAATGATAAGGTAAGAAATACGAACAAATAAAAGCCAACTAAAAGCAAATAACATCCAACGATAATGCAAGAGTGTTAAACACACATAAACAGAGCATAGAAGCCTAGGTGCAGTCAAGTAAGACAATTGCTAAGTTACAACACCCGCAGGTGAGTCCTACATTTAGGTAGTCTGTCAGAACGCCGTGAAATTCCTCGTGAGCCACCAACGCTGCTATCTACAACCTGGAGGGGCGCAAAACCGAAAACGTGAGTGGGCGAAAATAAAGCTTTTCAAAACATCTCATTTATCAACAATTATATTCCCTCACTGTAAAACCTGTATACTTTCCCAGAAAAAAATAGTATATAAACATATATATATCATCAAAAGCTCAAATCACAATCCTTCAACGCTTTTCAGAAAGAATATGCCATGCCATGCCATATGCCAAAATATAATATGAATGCATCAATATAAATCAGGTGAAATAATAAATCAACCGGAGACCCTATAGTGGTCCTGTATGGTTGATTCTATAGCTCAATATCCCATCCAGCCGGAGTCACCAACTGTGACCTGTACGGCCCTGTCGGAGTTACCAACTGTGACCTGTACGGCACTACACTGCACATAAGTCAGAACTACCTATAGTAGTCTGTACGACTAAGATGGTGAAATAATACGCTCTAGTGCTTCTCTTATCAATCATCTGTGCACATAATCTAAAGTCACCTACCAGTCGAAACCCCTCTAATGGTCTGTACGACTGGCATGTTGGAACCATCTCTAGTGGTCTGTATGACTAGCATCTACTTGGATCCAAGGTGAGCGTGTGATGCAGGGTGAATAACATAAGCACTAACACTGGGGGTGCAGGTTATGAGCTCTCAACACAATTCACATCATCAATAAATCACATGAACAACATAAACCTCACCTGATACTCACTTGTGCGTCTACAGCACCATTTCACATATATGCATCATATACCAAATCATATAATTCATATAATTTCTATGCATGGCATTTCGAAACTCATTTCATAACGCATTTCATTTAAATTCGATTTCTGGGAAAATCAATAGTATATAGGTATATATAGACAAATGCCCACTCATTGATATGTCGAAGGGTCGTAACCCCCGTGACGCCCTTGGATGCGCTCGTCCTCGTGATAGGTCTCACCTATATGCGAAACAACTATAAAAACGTTAATTTAGAGCACATAGACGAAGCTAGGTACTAACTTCTCATACGGTGCTCAAATTTGACATTTGAATATACCAACGCGATCTACACAACCTCACGAATATCCCTAAATTTTCATAAAAAATTTTGGACCTCCCACGCACCCTCACGCACCGGCTAGGGCACGGCCCTACGCGGGGCCCACGCGCAGGCACCCTAACGGAACCACAGACGGCGTCAGGAATATTCCTCGAAATATTCTGTTAAAAACTAACGGTTACTTTCAAAATTAACTAACGGCTTAGCATATTCCATTAACTTTAACGGAATATGCCATCATCTTCTCCGGCGAGATGCCGGTCGCCGAAAAACTGGAAAAAATTTCAAACTCCTTAATCTCCGTCAATGCTCAACCCTTTTTCATCAATTTGGTACCAAAATGAAGCCCTAAACATGTAGAATCACGATAGACTAGTTTCAAGGTCTAAAATCCACTAGATTTTACCTGAGGAAGCTCGATAATCCGGCCAAATTTGAAAAGCTCCGTTCTCAGTCCTCAGACGTCCAAATTCTACCAACGAAGTACCCCGAAGCTCGTGAGGATCTCCTTAAGCTCACTGTGAGCTTGAAATTCCCTGAAATGCAAGATTTTACATGTGCATGAACAGTGCACATTTTCGGGGTTAGGGTTTCATGACGATTCTGAGGGTTTTAAGTTCCAAAAATCACATATACGAACTCACAAGCTTACTAGGAGTTCAAATCTTACCTTAGAACCTTCGATCCGTGAAGAAATGGGAGGTTCCTAGCTTGTCCGTACATGCACAGTACACGTGAAGCAGAAAAATCGAGAGGAGAGAGAGAGAGAGTCCATGGGAGAAGAGAGAGGTAGGCTTAGGTATGTGTTGTTGGAGATATGCCCTGAAAGTCAATCTTTGGAAGAAACCTTTCAGGACAATGAATGGATGTATGGATGATTCTTATACATCAAATGGCAAAGATACTAATTATGACTATCTCTATAAACGATATATGTCATAAATAGTGAATCCATGGACAATGGATTGATGGAAGAAGTAATCTAATGATGTTAGACTACAGATACCTTCTTCACATAACCATCATGTCCAAAACGGTTCCTGGTCATAAGATTGTCGGAGGGATACTGACAATGCATAGACCGGTACATACTATGTCCGTTTCAATTAATATCGAGCGTAATAAAGGAAAGTGTTCCTATACGACTCAATTGAATCATATAACATGGAATAATCACATTAGGGGTTTGACATATTATATCCATACCCTAGTGATGTGATTGAGAGTATTGTTTTAGAGAAGGATTGAATTGCATTGTAATTCCAACTGAATAGGTTCTCCGAACAACTTCTACATTAGCTTGGGTAGCCATGATATATGGTTAGATGTCACTCATGGCTTGTGAGTTCTTCTAGATGATTAAATGTAGTCATCAAAGAAGAAGGTGAATTAAAAGTAAGTTTAAATTCACTAAGTGATTGGATTAAATATAATCAATTGGATTGGTGCCAATCACCTCACTGCCTTGCTAATTAGAACCTAAAACGATTGTTCACCAATACACTCTTGTAGTGAGTAACTAATGGATGATGGAAATAATTAATTGGATTAATTAAGTGTTGTGATTAATTAGAAAGTCTAAAGAAATCATAAAAGCGATATAAGATCGTTTTGGGCTTAAAGAAACGTTCGGGTTTAATTGGGCCCATTGGGCCTAAACCCATTGGGCTTTTATTCAAGCATTGGATGACTTGAAATAAATAAAAGCCCAAAAGCCCAAACAACACTAAGGGGGCCGGCCATATATAGTGAAAAGGAGTGATAGGAAGTCAAGTTGTTGGCTAGGTTTCTTTGTGTTATAAAAGGAACTTTATAGTGAAAAAGTTCATTAGGGTTTTGTGTGTTGTTTTTCACAAAAAGAAGAAACCATCTCTCTCTCTCAAAACTCACACAAGGCCGGCTACCATAAGGGTGATTTAGCTAATCATTTTCTCACCCTTTTGGTTATTCCTTCATCCTTCTCACTACACTAGTGGGTGAGGATCTTTAGAGGTTTTCAATTTTGGAAACTTGAAGAGAACCTAGGAGCACTCATTCTAAACAAAGTGGAGGAGGCAAGGAAGGAGGCTAGGCTCAAGGAGTTCAAGGAGCAAAGGTCTTGGAGGTGGTCCATCCTTGGTCTAAGATCTAGATCAAGAGGTATAAAACTACTCCTAAACTTTGTTCTTTTATATGAATTTGTTTTTGATGCATCTTACATAAACCTATGCATCTTGAAGGGGATTTGCATGACTAGAGCTTTGATATTATTTGATAACATGCTTCCGTTGCTTTCGTATATAAATCTTGAATTGTATATGCATGCTAGTCACTAGAAATCCCACATGAAATCTCATAAATTTCCCTTCAAGTGGTATTAGAGCCAAAGGTTTATGTAAGATATGTCCTTTTGGATTTTATGCATATGGGTTTTAATTTTATGTATGACATATTATTTCTTCATTCAGAGTATGTTTATCTTTTGTTTTTTCAATGGTTGAAAAATGTAAATCAATAGTTGAAAAGATATGCATGCAAAAGTGTTTTGGATGCATGAATGAAGATTGAGTTTAGAACTAAAATTTGGGGTTTTTATTCCAAATGGGAGGGCACGGTTGTGGGGGTGGTTTTGGGCTGTGTTTGTGTTTTATTGTAAACCACTTTCACATCCTTTTAAAGCTAGAAAGAAGAGTTCTTGTCACTTTTGTTTTTGGGTTTGAAAAATCATCAAGAATGTACAAATCTTGAAATTGTGTTCATGGTTTTGTTCTTGGTGTTCATGGTTTTGGTTTTGGTGAAAATGGTTTTGTTTTGTGTTCATACATTGTTTTGAGGTTTTGGATGATGCACATACCATCCATAGCCTTCCCAAAAATTTAATTCAATCCTAGACTTGACTAGGTGAATTTCCATCACCCTTTTCTTAAAGTCCTTAAAGCAAAACCAAGTGACAAGCAAAATTTAATTTTTTCTTCATAATGTTGAATTAATGCATGTTGTGTAAGAAACCTCCCATCCCCATTAAGTGGCCGGCCTCCCTAGTGGATTTATCCACTTGTGGGGCTATTTTGTAATCTTTGAAAAGTTGATATTTACTTTCAAGTATTTACGGTTTGACCCCTAACTTTTCATATTTGCATAATAGGCCCCATCCATATAAAAAGTTAAAATATTTTATTTTAATTTTATTGGTTGTTTAAACTCATAATATTATTATGCCCATATGCACTAAATCTAATTGTTTATGTTGCATTCCATATGATTATTTAATGTGATTAAGTAGTTAGAAAAATGGATGACTATGGACTTATGCCTTAAATGATAATTGAGCTATGAGATAAGGCGCTAAACTCAAATTGTTTGAACCTTGGGAATGTGTTTTAATTACTGTTTCAATTGGACCTTGTCACCTAGGACATTAATCTATCTCTCCCTCTTAGTATGTGTAATTTGTAGGAATTTGTGCAAATCGGTTTGTAATTCTTATTACTTCTTAATCTCTTTTAGTTAGTTGATTCCCTCTAGTGCTAGACTAGAGTTTCTTTAACTATTGGTAAGGAGACATAACTAAAGGAGGGTTTTGACATGAGATTAAAGATTAAATGGGTCCAACGCCCTAATTAGCAATGAATGATTGTCTTTCATTTCTAATGGCTCAATGAAAATGTTTTAATTGGATTGAAAAGCATGTAATTAAATTGACACAACCTCCCCGAGTTCTTATTCAACAATATTGGCTCGTTGTTGCAATAACCCAATAAGTCCATGGTCATCCAAGAGCCTAAGATAACTATAAAGTCCAATTTCAAAGGAATACAAAAACCGTAGTAGTAGTAGTTACTTCCAATATTTGAAAAATTCGTTTTTGATATTGATTTGTTTTTCTTAAAACAAATAGTGGGAGTATCATACGCTACTAAACTATAATGAATACAATTAGTAGTTATATATATCTCCAATATTTTGAAAAATGTTTTGATATTGATTTGTTTTATGAAAACAAATAGTGGGGATATCATATGCTACTAATTTCATTAACTTTGGACTAATAGTTATAATAGGACAATTTATTTGAATATGATTAAATAAATAAAAATTGATGAGACCTTAAAATCCCTCAACCAACATACAATATTAAGTTGAAAGCGTAAGAGTGCTTTAAACACTTTTTCGTGGCCTTCCACCATGGTAGGCTCCAATCGTTTATGACTTGTACACCGCCTTCACCCTATCATGGGGGAGTGCAAAGTGCATGCTTATACTCAGGAGGAGTTTATTTAAAACATTTGATGAGGTGAAGGTAGGCAACGAGTGTGGCCAACATCGTATCATCGTGAGGTCATACTTGAACCCCTATCTAAACCGGCATGGTGGGTCAAAACTTAACTAAGAGAAAAGGTGCCAACATCTTATTATCGTGAGGCATTTTTCTCTAGAGGCCAAAAAGATGGGTAATCACAAGAGGTTGTTGTGAATGGGTACTTGTACCCTCTCATTATTATTTTTGCTAGCCGACATCGTATCATCGTGAGGTGGGCTTGGTAATAGTGAGCCTCCCGTAACCCGCTAGGAGCTTTCTTTGAAATCTCCCGGATTCCATCTTGAGGGATATGGAATTTGCCAAAAATGGTGGGTGGTGTCATTCGGTTTAAAAACCCGAATCGTTTGACTTAATCAACAATCAAACTAATTATTTTATTGTTTATGTATTTAGATATGGTTGGAAGCACACTCGCGAAAATACTCGACAAACATTGCCTAGAGGGGCACAATTTCCCATCATGGTATTGTAATGTAAAGATTCTCCTAACATTGGAGAAGATTGTTTACGTGTTAGACAAGGCCCCACCTCACATACCTCTCGGCCCCGAGGCCACTGAGGATGAACGTGATAAGTATGACAAGCACGTTGAGGATGATACACAAGCCAAGTGCTATCTGTTGGCTTCCATGAATGAGGAGCTACAGAGACAGCACGAGGGCATGGACAGTGCATCTTCCATCATACTCCATCTTACGGAGTTATATGGTGAAGGGACTCGCAACCGTCGCTTTTGCACTGTCAGTGAACTTGTGAAGACCAAGATGGTCAAGGGGGCTCCAGTGCATCAAAATGTACTAAAGATGATAGGACTCATTGAACAATTGGAGAACCTAGGTACTCCACTTGACGGGGAATTGGCCCAGGACTTCATATTGGCTTCTCTTTCTAATTCATTCTCGCAGTTCGTAATGAACTACAATATGAATAAGATGGATAGTACTCTCTCTGAGTTACTAAACATGTTAGTAACTGCCGAGAAGACTATGAAGAAAGAGAACGTTGTAGGGACTGCTACAGTAGCCTACAACAAGCCATCATTTTCCAAGGCTAAGCCGCAAGGCAAAGGCAAAGGCAAGGAGAAGAAGTCTCCCACTCCTAAGCCGCAAGGAGGAGTGAGGAAAAAGAAGGCAAAGGAGCCCAAGGGGACTTGCCACCACTGTGGAAAGGAGGGGCATTGGAAGAGGAATTGCAGGTTATACCTTGCAACTCTTAAGGACAAGCCACAAGGTATGGTTTATGTTCTTATTGTCAATTCTAATTGTTAGATCTTCTAAAATTTATATTTGATATAAAGGGCTAATCACTTGTATAATTGTATATAGGTGGAGGAGCCAAGTAGAAGAGGAACAAGCAAGGAAAAATGTGGAGAAGGGTTCGGCCACTATGTTTTTTTTTTTGCTTACTACTTAGGATGTTTGTTAGGCATTTAAAGATAGTCTTTAAACTTTCTTATTTTGTTAAGAACTTATAATGTGGCTTCATATGATGGAAGACCACTATTAGTGCCTACATGAAGGTATATAATTAGTCTCTAAATGTATAGAGCTAATTCTTTTTGTATTAAACATTATGAATGTTTGAATTATCATATCAATGTAATGTGATGAATGCCTTCTAATATATTATTTCCTTAAAGTAGTGTTATGAATTGAATATTGTCTTGTTGTATCCTAGTTGAGATACAAGATTTATATCACTTATTGTAATGTGATAACCAAACTTTAGACTTATCAATTATGGATAGATCTAACATGTAGGACATAAAAGGATACAATAAATCTTTAGATTTGGTTCCAATTGTCTACCTATGAGTTCTATATGAATTGACAAAGGTCTAGAGATTCCTTTCTTAAAGAAAATGAAGATCACATTATAATGATATAAGTAATAAGAAAAACGTTTCTTATATGGTTATCACTTAAACCACAATAATCAAGATCACTCTTGATTCAATTAGTAGTTTTGAACAATTAATTGGGCATTCTTCAAATTGTTTTAAAATGTCAATTGTGTTAGTGATTAAACCAAGAAAGAAGTGTCTAAATCTATAAAATGTTTAAAGACTTTAGTCACTTAATAACGAGACATTAACTTAGTGAAGATTGAAACAAACGAGCTTGAAAGGTTTTAAAGCTACTACACAATGTCCTCTACCCGTATACTCCACGTTTATACATTTTGAATGTATGAAGTGATTTCTCATTAAAGTCATGAGAAATAGTGGGAGGTATGAAAATGGATATAAACTTGAATATGATTGGTTTATAGTTGTCTAAAGAATAATAGTATTTCACTATTATTAAGAGTTTGTAATTTTAATTGTTAAAAGACACAAGCTCTTCAAAACGTTAAAATTCTATGTTGTGTAACATTCTATAGAATAGTCTATGAATGTTGGTTTCGTCAACCTAGCATAAAATGGTTATATGTTGGGAGTTGTCCATCATTCTCTTTTATGAGAACAAGCTAATAACAAAGCATTTGCACAAGTTGATGAAACAAAAGGGAATAGTTTCAAAATGAGTCACAACATATAGTTTAACAACAAGACAATCCAAATTCAACATCTTTTGTAACTATAACGCTCTATGTAGTTTTGATAAAGAATTATATCAACCACCTAGAAGGAATGGTTGAGTTTCTATATCCTTAGTAGGAGCCATGCTTCCACTAAAGACTTGGATAATTCTTATATGACTACATTAAAGGTCTTAGTATGACTAAAACTTGTAATATGGTGTATGACACCATATAATTTAAATGAATGAGCTTGATAAAGCAAGTCACACATTTCAAATGGAGTTACTTTAGAAGGAATTCTTTTGTGTATGTTCGTTTAAATAACTTGTGTTAGCTAGCGTTGTTGATAGTCTCAAAATTGTTGAGACATCATCAATAAGCTAATGGATCCCAATGATTGTCAATAGATCCAAGACAAGTTAGTGGGAGCAATATGCATTCAAATCAAGAAAATATAATCGTTAAGTTTTTTAATGAATGCTAAGTTACAACAAGGCCAGTGGGAGTGATGTCATAATTTGGGCAACAAGATATGAATAAAGTCTATTTGATAGACTTGATAGAACATAGATGTTACTCGAAAATTGACAAAACATGACACGGTCAATTTTAAAGTATAGACTTGAAATTGGACTTATTGATATAGCAAGGTTATCTCAAGAATGTTTAATAGGGAAATTATATCTCAAATGTTGAAGATTTGAGAAAGTATTTTCTTATATGATAGAAAATCACTTTCATAACCCTTATAACGATATGTGTCATAAAATCACAAAAGGGACACATGTATGGACTTGTGAGATGATATCCAAAGGTGAAAAACCACATGGGTTGTCACTTTAAGATATTACTATATCCCAGGATCAGAACCAAAGCAACTGATAGAGTATTATTGCCTTTAAGAAAGGAACATCAGAGTGGGACTCTAGAAGCGTGCATTCACTTAGGTTATTAACCAAAGTGAAAATAACCGATTTTAACAAATGGAACTTCATAATGGATGAAGTACTAATCATATGAATGTATTGTAAGTATTGTACTACAATGGTCTCAAGGTTGGAGCAAAGTTTGTATAAAGTAACAAACGAAATATATGACGATATATTGTTTTAGAAACTGCTTCAAAAGGTCTTTTGAATGGAAGGGGTTCTTTTAGAACCAATGATTGAATCCAAACCATAAGGTCGTTAGTAGGATACTACGACGTAATGGGGCGATAGCTCAAGCCATGGAATCAAGGTCTCATCAAAGTATTCGAACACAAGAAAGAGACATCATCAAATGTTTTAGAAACATTTGATAAGTAAATCCCTTTTATAAATTAAAAGGATTAATGCATAACCAAGTTAATCTACGAGCATAAGCTCACTCAACTAGCATATATAAGATATACTAGTGATTGACTTTAGTGCAAGTGGGAGATTGTTGGAGATATGCCCTGAAAGTCAATCTTTGGAAGAAACCTTTCAGGACAATGAATGGATGTATGGATGATTCTTATACATCAAATGGCAAAGATACTAATTAGGACTATCTCTTTAAACGATATATGTCATAAATAGTGAATCCATGGACAATGGATTGATGGAAGAAGTAATCTAATGATGTTAGACGACAGAGACCTTCTTCACATAACCATCATGTCCAAAAAGGTTCCTAGTCATAAGATTGTCGGAGGGATACTGACAATGCATAGACTGGTACATACTATGTCCGCTTCAATTAGAAGGATGGAAAGTCTCATCCCATTCGTGTAGTGACACTAAGACAAGTATGTAGGTGCTCATTAAGGGAATGAGTTCACTGAACACAATCGAACGAGAGTACTTGCATGGAGGTCTACTCACATGTCAAGCAAGTAACTCTAATGGTTGGAATAGTGTAAGCAGTCCTTTGACCTGAGGCATCATCGCTGTCTTGTGGTTAAGTACTTGATCTTTGATTATGTCAAAGTCACTCCATCCGCGGGTGTCCACGGCATAGTCGGGGTTAAGCCACTTAGTCATGAAGGCAAGTGAATGTTCAACAAGGAATCTCTAATCCTCGTTATGAGAGGATGAATACTCTAAGATATGATTCGGGAATCTTCGGCCGAAGTATCGAGCGTAATAAAGGAAAGCATTCCTATACGACTCAATTGAATCATATAACATGGAATAATCACATTAGGGGTTTGACATATTATATCCATACCCTAGTGATGTGATTGAGAGTATTGTTTTAGAGAATGATCGAATTGCATTGTAATTCCAACTGAATAGGTTCTCCGAACAACTTCTACATTAGCTTGGGTAGCCATGATATATGGTTAGATGTCACTCATGGCTTGTGAGTTCTTCTAGATGATTAAATGTAGTCATCAAAGAAGAAGGTGAATTAAAAGTAAGTTTAAATTCACTAAGTGATTGGATTAAATATAATCAATTGGATTGGTGCCAATCACCTCACTGCCTTGCTAATTAGAACCTAAAACGATTGTTCACCAATACACTCTTGTAGTGAGTAACTAATGGATGATGGAAATAATTAATTGGATTAATTAAGTGTTGTGATTAATTAGAAAGTCTAAAGAAATCATAAAAGCGATATAAGATCGTTTTGGGCTTAAAGAAACGTTCGGGTTTAATTGGGCCCATTGGGCCTAAACCCATTGGGCTTTTATTCAAGCATTGGATGACTTGAAATAAATAAAAGCCCAAAAGCCCAAACAACACTAAGGGGGCCGGCCATATAGAGTGAAAAAGAGAGATAGGAAGTCAAGTTGTTGGCTAGGTTTCTTTGTGTTATAAAAGGAACTTTATAGTGAAAAAGTTCATTAGGGTTTTGTGTGTTGTTTTTCACAAAAAGAAGAAACCATCTCTCTCTCTCAAAACTCACACAAGGCCGGCTACCATAAGGGTGATTTAGCTAATCATTTTCTCACCCTTTTGGTTATTCCTTCATCCTTCTCACTACACTAGTGGGTGAGGATCTTTAGAGGTTTTCAATTTTGGAAACTTGAAGAGAACCTAGGAGCACTCATTCTAAACAAAGTGGAGGAGGCAAGGAAGGAGGCTAGGCTCAAGGAGTTCAAGGAGCAAAGGTCTTGGAGGTGGTCCATCCTTGGTCTAAGATCTAGATCAAGAGGTATAAAACTACTCCTAAACTTTGTTCTTTTATATGAATTTGTTTTTGATGCATCTTACATAAACCTATGCATCTTGAAGGGGATTTGCATGACTAGAGCTTTGATATTATTTGATAACATGCTTCCGTTGCTTTCGTATATAAATCTTGAATTGTATATGCATGCTAGTCACTAGAAATCCCACATGAAATCTCATAAATTTCCCTCCATGTGTGGTCCACCCAAAAACTCCTCAACCACACAATCCCAATCCAAATATTAATTCTTCTCTCCAACAACTTAGGAAAATTTTGATATTCAACCAAATTATAAATCACATGCCTTAGTACATCTTAGGGATAAATACGTAAATTCACATCCTCGAAATCGAAATTCCGAGACGGGCTGTGACATAATCCTAACATATCTCTAATTAAAAAAAAATTAAGAAAGTTAAAAACTTCCCACTCTCACATTCTCTATCACTCTCTTCCTGTCTCCTTCTATTTCAAAAACAAAAATAAAAAATTTTCTCACACTTTGTGTGTGCCCATATGCTAGTATATATAAAGTGTGCTTATAGGTGAAACATTCAAAATACCAAGATTGCCCTTTAAGAATTTCAAAAATTACAATTGAACCAAAAAAAGTTTAATTGATTCACCACTTTTAAATTTTCAATGAATATAAATTTAAAACTTTAGAAAAGAAAAAAAATCTCCCACGTGAGTAGGTGGTTAGGTTTCATGTTTTTGCTTGATTTTTTTTTTTGGAATGATTTTTAATAAAAATATAATTTAGCTATTTAAATAAAAAATTAAAAAAACGAAACATGGTCTAATATAAAAATTGCCACATGTGTATGCGAGTGGCAAGAGGCTATTTTATATATAAAGGCCATCGTAGATCTTACACACAGCGTAGGTCTTAAACACTCACAGATGTTATGGTGGTTGTATTTTTTTTAATACTCGTAGTGTATACGTATTTGTACGTAACACCCTTGTTTTTTTGACAAAAATGATTTTTTTTTAATTTCACAAAATATTTTTTTAACACATGCGTGACTTTCTCACCTTGTTTTACATGCCAAAAGTCTGCCCCGTTTTTTGTGAGCTGAACCTACCTTGTTTTGTGCCACATGGTTCACCTTGTTCTGCGTGACCTCAGTCCTTTTTTTGCGTGCATCGAGCCTACCTAACCCTCATGCTTTTTGACAAAAATGTAAATTTTTTATTTTTGCAAAATATTTTTCCTGAGAGTTAAGTTAAACTTTTTAAGAAATTTGGAAGCAGTTTTATGGTTTATTGAGCAATAAATGTATATTTAGCAGAATGTTTAAGCCGAAAACTACAAAAATAAGTGAAAAATATAGTAGTGAGGCCTAGAACATTGTCAAATGGGGTTCTTTGCACTCCAGAATCTCAGCAGAAAGCCTCATCTTAATTTTCAAAACTTCACAGTGAGGCGAATGTGAAAATAAAAACATTGAATAGTGATTTATGGTGCGAATTTGCAAAACTTACTGAAAATTGTTAGTGTTGATCCACAGTTTTCGTAAAAAACGTAAATTTTTTATTTTCTTGAAATATTTTTCGTCACAGTAGGGAAATCTTTATAATGTATTTGGAAGCAGATTTACGATTTATTAAGCAACAAGTGTATATTTAGTTGAATATGTAAGCCTAAAAGTAATAAAACAAGTGAATAAAGTGAGCATCCTATAAAGGTGAAACATTCAAAATACCATAGATTGCCCCATTCAAAATACTAAATGGGTAGAAGCAAAGCCCATGGCAACCTATTACTTCACTAAATGGGCTAATGCCACCCGTTACTAGGGACAGAAGCATGATGATCGTTCATATGAAGGAACATTATTTGCCAATTTGGCATCCCCAATCCATCGTCATCGACAACAGCTCGTAATTCGTGGGTAAAGATTTGGCGAAGTTCTTCCAAAAGTATGGCATCAAGCACCACATATCCACGCCGAGATATCCTCAAGGCAATGGTCAGGCCGAAGCATTAGACAAGATGATTCTCGATTGCCTCAAGAAATCCCTCTCCGATAAGAAGGGAAAGTGACCAGACGAACTCCCCAGATGTCTATGGGCATATCGCACGACCAAAAGATGAACCATCGGTAAGACTCCTTTCTCTTTGGCATTTGATTCAGAAGCAATCATTCCTCCTAAATGTCATCGTACTGAGTATCAGCACTCTGCTGCCAAACATTGAGCAGAACAGTAAGAAGATGGCCACAAGCTTAGATCTGGCAGAGGAGAAGCGCGAGCAGACCATCACCCGCATCGCAGCCTACCAGTAGTAGTTCCTCTCCAACTACAACAAAAGGGGCAAGATCCGGCAGTTTTAGCCCAAAGATTTAGTCCTAAGAAAAACTTTCATCACTGCCCACATAGAAGGCTCCAAAAAGATGGATCCCATCTGGGAAAGTTCGTACAAGATCAGCAGAGTATGCGGCAAAGGTAATTACACCCTCGCCACCATGAACGACAAAGAAATCGAAAAGTAGTGGAATGCCTACAATCTGAGGAAGTACCATGTGTGAACTCCCGCTACATCAAGGGCTGAAGACTCAAGCAACTCGACGGGCACCACCTCACAAGCCAAGAATTATCCAGTTGTTATGCAGTTCCTACCTTAAAGCTAAGTCCCATTCATTTCACTCATTTTTCAATGAGGAATTCAGAAGTAATCACAACAACTGATCACTTATGCACTTCAAAAGAAGACTGTGCCCTTTTTAATGACTTATCACAGGAATTGTACCCCCTTCAAGGGACCAATCATGCTCTCTAATGCGAGAGGGTAAACCAATTCCCCAACACCCAACTGAGTCTACTCTCTAGTGCAAGAGGATAAACTAATTGCTCTCCAGTACGAGAGGGTAAACCAATTCCCTGACACCCACATGGGTTTGCTCTCCAAGGTGGGAGGATAAACTTTACACTCTGAATATCTAGACGTGGATGAGCCGGGCTGCCTAGTATAACTAGATGCATAATGGCTTACACCGGGATTCCTAGAAGTAGCCGCAATGGTCTTTTCAAGGCTTAACTAGCTGAAGGATTTTGGATCTTTTGGCCTAATCCGCTGGGAACCGAGCCCCAAAGACGAATAGGGCACATTACGCAATACTCCCTATGGACGGCTACCCTGGAACCCTAAAGATGCTACCGAGTACACTAACATAGCCTACGATTTCCAGAAGACTGTTTACGGTTTGCCCTTTGAGTAATAAGCTGCTCTAAACTTATACAACTACACGTTTTTGTCAAATGTTAAACAAGTTAGCGTGTACATACAAAGCTCCATCCAATGCCGACATGCTATGCAGTTGATGGACTTCATTTCTGCCAAAGCTCGAAACAAGTTACGCCAAGTCCTAAAATGTTGTGATACTCGCTACGCAACCTACGGAATTGGAGAAAGCTAAAGTTAACAGCCAAATGGTCACGCAGATTCGTCTGCTTTTGTAAGTAAGGTGTCCTGCTGCCGATCATATGGCCAACAACTTTGCAAAGTTCTACACTAATACCTATGACTACATAGGTTACGCGGGCCTATAGAAAAGTAGCACATCTGCCACTGGTCTACAAAGTCTAAGGTTAGGGCATGAACAAAAGAAGTGAAGTTGGAAAAAAGCGAAGGAAATAAGTTTATTAAATTTTCTAGCAAAATTGATAAACAACTAACAAAGACCAAAGAAGCTAAAGCAAAAGCAAAAAGCAACAAGGAAAACAAAGAAAATCCTAAAGACTGCCTAGAATACTACACTTTAGCAGCTTAGACACCTCATGGCTACTCAGTCACCACACCTTCAGCAGCTGTGATACTCTCAGCAGCGGTATCATTCGGTGCTTCACCCCCGGCGGCTCCAGCATGGGCATCAACTTCTCCAACTAGCAAAGGCCAACAAGTTCTCCGAAAAAAATGGAGAATGTCTCAAAGTTTTTACCCATAAACTCAAAGTTAGACGGTCGCCCAAAGAGATGGTCTACATAACCTAGCTTGTTGAAATTGGCTTAACTCTGAATAAGCGAAGCCTTGAACCCAGCCTCGAACCCTTCAGTTGCTCATTCTCCTCAAGCAAACCAGTACGGACCCGCTGCAACTCCTCCCATTCCTTCTTCAGATTGTCGTTGATCTTCAAAGCACCTTGGAGTTCCAACACTTGAGGTGGATCACTTGGTTACAAGCAGTGATCAATTCTTCATCCTTTGCATAAGCAGCAGAGCGGAGCTCAGATATGACACACTCGAGGTCTTGAATATAAGGTATGTAACACATGATCTCATTCTCTGTACCTTCATACTTAACTTTAACTTGGATTGCATCAAGCCTATTCTTCAAATCAACGATCCCCTGGTGAACGGTCTCAAGCTGCTGAGAAGTGGGGGCAGAGGTATTAGACCCCTTCAAAGCGGCAAGCTCATATTCCAACCTCTTAACTTTCTCAGCCAAGGAGTAAACTTCGGCTGCCATAGTACTTGCCACCTCTTTGGCAGCCTTGATATCCTCTTGATCAATGAACATAGACTCGATTGCTAGAATACCCATTTTCTGCATCATAGCTAACAAAGCAGTCCTCCTATACTTGATCATATACTTTGCAAATGAACTTGGGCCAACAACCCCTTTGACACCATCAACAAACATGGAACACACATCCATGTCTTCAAGCATATCTGGTTTCAAAAACACATCTCAGCAGCTTCTCCAGAAGCAAACTTAGGGGATTTCTCACAATTGCTCACGCGAGCAGTCTCCTCCTTCCCATCAGGCGAATCAGTCTTAGCAGTAGGGAGAGTAGGCCTGGCACCGCTTTAGCAGCAGAGTCCACCTTATCGCTTTTCATAATAGCAAGCATTTCTAAAGGTGAACCAGACTTAGCTCCCAAATGACACTTTGGCACTAATATTAGCAATGAGGGTACGATGGAACCTCTACACTGAGAAATCCTATTAGTAATTGAACTAGCCATCCTTGGCATGGAAAACGTCACTGTTTCAGATCTAGCAGTCTTATATTTCATCCCCTTAGAAGAAGTCAAGTTAATCACAAGCCTAGAGGCAGTTGGTGGACCCTTATTAGCAGTGGAAGAAGTCTTTGGTTTTTTCTCAACTGGCATCTCTTGGGTAGGCGGGGAAGATCTCTTCTTTCCACCTTCATTCATAATAAACTCCACAACAACGATCGAATAAGCCAATGCATCTGCCTTGATACTTTTAATCTATTATCTTAGGAACAACCTACCTTTCTCCCAACGAATACGACTAAGTAGCCAACGCCATTCACGGTACTCAGCAGGGGAGCTCAACCTAAGCTAGTTTTTCCTTTAGCAGGTAGAAGGCCTGCATGCGTAACATTCCAAGAACCCAAAGGACATGAGTCATGCGACTCACCTAGCACTGCACCCCAGCGTCACAATCCGGGCCCCAGCGGCACAGCTACCCTTAGCTTTAGCCAAGCCAAGCAGTGGTCTCTGCCACAACACTCATCGGCCCATGTCGAGCCGACTCCTGGCCCCTACCAGCTGATGTGCCCACCTCCCCGACAGTTGCCCCACGACAGCACTATCCAGGAAAAAGACAAGGAAAATTAAATTTTTCTTACCTCGGTGAGGCACAAAAAAGACAAAGAAAGCAACGAAATATGGTCCTTTGGACGGGCAAGTGTAGAAGATTGGTAGGGGAGGGGGAACAAATATCCTCTAACTTTCTCTCTCTTATAAGGAAGGATAATTGCTTTCTAAAGTTGATTTAACAATCTACTTAAGGTAGACTTAAATAGACTTTAGAAATAATTTATTTCCCTTTCCTAGAAAAATCTAATTTCCATTTAAAGAGGGAATCTACGTCAAAATAAGAAACAATCTTATGTTTCCTATAGCAAGAAGATCTCTACACCTGCTGTCCTTTTCTACGAGCAGCCCAACAGGTGTGGGAGCAATTGTGGAGCCAAAAATAATTGAGAAAAATATGGAGGCGACACGTGGATTCTTGGGTTAAAATGACAAAATTACCCTCAAGGCACACTAGAATTCCTACGCGTAAGCAGCGGATAATCATAACTCAATCAAGGTCAAAAGTGATCAAAATATGTATTTATTCAAAACCTATTTCATCCATCCTCATCAAATCCTCCCCACAAGGTAACCTTCAATTATTTATTCAAAATAGGATTAATTACCTAAATTAATTGATTAATTTCCTAATTAATTAATTAATTTCCTAATTGATTACAAGATATTATTTTGACATAATATTTTGCAATTACACCAAAAAGCCACCATAAGTGGCCAGACCCCTTTTCTCCAAATAGGGGCCGGCCACACCCCTATAAATAGCTCCCATTTCTCCCAAAAACCTAATTCCAACTCACTTGCGAAATTCTCCAAATTTCTCTAAACACTTTTCCCTCAAATTCTAACTTTGGCATCGGAGGTTCTTCGGCCAAAGTCCCCCCCCCCACCCAATCATTGTCGGCACGTCAGAATCTTAGCCTTGACCTAAGGTGTTAATTGTTTTGCAGGTGCATTTTAGTCCAAGAAGAAGAAGGTAGAAATTTACATCCACAATCACATGGCTTAATTTTTTTAACGTAGTGATAGTATCATGCTACTGATTTTTTATTTTTTTTTAATAGAAAAAACCTCTAGTACATCCATTACCAAAACAATCAAAATGGAAGGCAAGGAAAGCACTCGAAGGTACACAATGGTCCCAAATGTGGGGTGAAGTAAGAATAAGCCCAAAATGCGCCAAAGCATCCGCAACAAAATTGGCTTCCCGGAAGGCATGTCTCCATTCAACCTGCCAGAACGAAGCAGCAATAAATCGAGCCTCCTCAATGATAGTCTTAATCTTCCAAGGAACATCCAGTTACCTAGCACTGCATAGATCACCACTTTAGAATCTCCCACCACAATTAACTTCCGAATGCCCTTGGCCTTAGCAAGCTTGAGACCTTCCTTTAAGCCCATTGCCTCCGCAAAAGTAATAGTAGCTCCATCAAGGTTAAAGGATCCTGCTCCCACCACCTGACCATCGCAATCTCTAATAACAAAAGCCGCCGCTGCTTTGTCATTGCACACTGAGCCATCAAAATTTAGCTTAATGGTATCTAGCTCCGTCGGAGGCATCCATTTGATGCAACTATTAGCAAGACTCGAATCCACTCTAGACTTCTTCTTTTTAGCATTCAAAAATGCCTTCCCAACACTGCAGGCAATGGCAGCCCCCCTCACATGGTTCGAAGGAACTCCCCTAAAAACAAGATTATTCCTTTCAGATCAAATTTGCCAACAAAACAGAATATCCTTGCTTAAATCAAATAAATCATTATCCTCATTATAATTAAGAGTTTCCAGCCAATCTTGGAACTAATTATGCCAATTACGAAAAAGGTCCATAACCTGAAGGGTAGCTTTTGACCATATTGCTTTCGCAAACAAACAATTAGCAAAAAGATGGGAAGTATTCTCCTCATCTCCCTTACAAATAGGGCAAATTTTATCAGTATTATTAACAAACCTACTTAGCCGCAATTTAGTTTGGAGTCTATCATTAATCAAAAGCCAAGCAAAAATTTTAACTTTTGGAGGTAAGGTAAGTTTCCACATACGCTTTAAAAGAGAACTTCTTGTATTTGAGTTATTTGTTTGGTTTTGAAGCCAAGTAGCAGACTTAACTGAGAACTCACCATTATTGGTAATTCCCCAAATTAACTTATCTTCTATATCCCTATTAAGTAGAGTGATTAAAAGAATCTTCCTAACAATGTCATGATGAACTGTCCCATTGAGTTTGGTTACATCCCAACAATTATTAGTAATAAAATCACTAACTTTAAGATCCCAATTAATGCTAACTCTCGCATTCTTTGGAATAAGATGAAATAATAGGTAAGGAAAAACCCAATGATGGGACCAGAACAATATGTTCTTACCATCACCCATAATCCACCTCATCCCATTCTTCAAAACGTCTCTAGAATTCAGAATACTTTTCCAAGCAAGAGAGTGATTTTGCTTAATCTTGCTACTTAAAAAAGAATCATTTCTGAGGTATTTATTCTTTACTATTTGGACCCACCAGTTATTCTCATTAGTTTACACCTTCCACCCAAGTTTTGCTAAACCTGCATTATTGAAGTGGTCAATGCGCCTGATTCCCAAACCACCCATTTCTTTGGTGTATATAATCTATTTCAGGCCATGGGATAAATTTTCTTATTTCTACACCAGAAGAAATCCCTATGCTCATTATTAATCTTCTTTGTTAGTTTATTTGTGCATTTAAAGAAAAACATAACATGATTAGGAATACCTGTGAGGTTTGAACGAATAAGAGTCAATCTTCTGGCTTTCAAGAGGGTATTAGCCTTCCACCCAACCATTTTTTGTTCAACCCGCTTTAGTAACTCATTTTCATTTGCAAGATCTTTCCAAAAAATAATATTATGTATTCCCAAGTACTTACCAATAGTAGTTTTATTTTGGATTTGAAGAATATTTACTAGGTCAATTCTAGTTTGGTTAACCGTGTTGTTGGAGAAATAAAGAGATGATTTGTGGAAATTTACCTGCTGGCCTACTGCATCTGCAAACAAATTAAGAATCCGAAGAACGTTCCTAGCTCCCTTAGTAGTAGCTTTAGCAAACAAAAGGCAATCAACCGCAAAAAGAAGATTAGAAATTCTCAGACCTCTCGAAGAAGAAAGGATGCCCACACATGAGACTTATGGTTGTTTGCCAACGAATTAAAATTGCGAATTAGTGGCTCCATACAAAGGATAAATATGTAAGGCGACAAAGGGTCACCTTGTCGAATGCCTCTTTTAGGATAAAAATACCCATGCAGAGTACCATTTACCAAAACTGAAAACGAGGCAGAGGTAATGCACTCCATGATTAAATTAACCCGCTTATTTTCAAAACCAAATTTAATAACTCATGAGCAATGAGAATATTATCTTGAATAGACCTACTTGGGACAAAGCGCTCTGATTTTTGGAATTCCAGGAGCTACTTAAGTATATTAATGATTATCTTTGTTATTATCTTATAACTAACATTGCAAAGACTCATAGGTCTATAATTACTAACTGTTTCTAGGTTCTCGACCTTAGGAATCAAAGCTATATTTGTATGGTTTATAAGTTTAAGACTAGAGTTGTTTTGGAAGAAATCATTGACCATAGAAATTATATTACCTTTAACCACTTCCCAACAATTGTTTTTTTCGTTATTTTTGTTGAACCGTATGCATCAAAAAGTGCATGTATGGTTTCTAAAGGATACAACTTTATCCCAATCAACCCACTTTATCAAGAAAGATTACTTTTTTTAGGCCAAGGGGTTGCATTTGAGATGGTCTTAGCCTATCACTTACCACTGCCTCAGCTGCCCTGCTAGATGCCACAACATCACCAGCAGCAGCACAACTTTCTCCTACTCTACTAGAACTCTTCATAACTAACAGCTTTGCAACACACCACCTTACAAATATCATATATGGAGGAACCCAACCAGTAAAATAAATCAAACAACAATTCACTAAGCACATTAAGGCAGATACGAAACAATTAAAGTAAGTAATGAGTACACAGCAAGCAAAATTATTTTCACCGTAGCCCCCATGCCTGTAATAGACAGAACCCAAGCTATAATCCAAAATTCACAAATCGAAATTTCTACCCACAAGTAATTAGCAAAATGAAGAAATACAAAACTAACCCAAAACCAGTACCCATAGCTCTCGATTCCCCCCATAGGAATCCACTCAACAACAATTAGCATCGAGAAAGGAGGTTGCGTAACCTCCCCCGAATTAACACTAAGGTCACCCTACAGTAAACAACTCTAAGTGATCTACTCCTCACAAGCCTAATTAGCTTCTTCTCTACCCAAATCCAATTACCAGACGCCATCTCAACCCTATCAAAATTATCTTCAAGTTTAATAATTATCAACCCTACTCTAGCCATCCTAGAAAACCAATTATCTTCACCCCAATTCACTGGATTCCAGTACGAAATCCAATCGACCCACTCCAGCCAAGGGAGACTAGAGCGGCCGCGCCGCCACCCCCTACGAAACCCTAGCAGACGCCCTCTCAGCTCTTGATTGAGTCATCGTGCAAAAGATTTGAAAGGCCAAATTATAAACTACTGATTTGAAAAGCCAAATTATGCAAAAGATAACGAACAAAAAATAAGGGCAATTAGCTTGAATAATAAATTTTTGACAATTAGTTGCACAAATAATCAATTATGTTGGCAATGTGAACTTCATCATGTCTACATAGAAAAGAATTTTGTGGTGAATAATTTAGTGACCTAAAGTCTTGATTTAGGGGTGTAGTTAAATTAGTATTTTGTAGGATTTTAATAGACTTTAAAATCTGGGTGTAGTCGATTAGAGTTTTAAAAGAGGATTTTAAAAGATTTTGAAATCATGGTGTAGTCAAATCAGGATTTAAAAGGATTTTAAAGAATACACCCAAATCCAAGGGTAGTCGATTTAAGAGTTTAAAAATACATTCAAATCTAGGTATAGTGAGAATATCAAAGATTTATTAGAATTTTAATGGCCAAGGGATTTTGAGGGATTTGAAGGTGGGTGGTATAAATATGAAGTTCCATGAAGAATCCAACCCTACGCCATGTGATTTCTTTTCACATTCATCACAGAAGTGGAACAGTTTTGTCTCTCATCTTCCTCTTACGACACAAGGAATTGCAGTATCTTTATGAAACTACAAAACTATTGGGTTAAATAGAAAATTCATGATCTGTTATTCTTCTTTTGTATCTTTATGAAACTTACAAAACTTTAATTTTTTTTAAAGATTCAAGAAAATTAAAGGCTTGAGAAAATTGCAGGTATTATACATATCCTTCTGTACTCCACGGAATGCCTTTATACATTTGTTTTGCCATGCTTTATGGGATTGTGTTACTCCGTCTTTTACATTTTTTTTTCCTTCCACTTGTTTCTTTGTAATTATATGTAGCAAGGTAAATTTTCATGGATTTAAAAGAACTTGTAGAAATGAATAATTCAAAATCTTTTGGGAAAAATTGATTGAAAATGTATATATGAATCTGCGTTCTCTTTATGCATGGAACATAGAGAAAACAGACCTTAGGAAACATTGTGCAACTGAGTCATGAGGCTTGGAGTTTTTATTTGCAGCCAGTGTTGGCATCCTTAAATGTCTTTTGAATTGCCGATTTAAGATATATAGGTTAGGAATATCTTGGGTTCTGTTAGATAGTTCATAAGAAGATTTACATGATCTTCGAACATGGACAACTGGTATTGTGAGGACAAGCTGATCGAATAGTATTGGAAGGATGAGGTATCTGTGCCTTGTGCCTTTGCATATTTGAGTGGTTTTTGAAGTGCTTGGGTTCTTTTGATTTAGTTGTCTTGCTCTACTATTCTTCTTAAGTTGTTTGCATTGGGTTCTTAAGATGCGTGTGGGATGATTTTTAAGAGTTTATACCATATATTTGTCATTTAGTTTGTTATGTTTTTATTGAACATGTGCATAGCTCTTCATGTAGGAATTATTTGTACATTATATGCTGGTAGTGAGCAAATTATAATCTCGTAATGTTATGTGATAGATCATCCCACACGCATTGGGTAGTTAATATAATGTCTCAATCAAGCATGGAAGCGGAAGGGGGGGAAGAAATGGAAGTGGACTAAGTGGATGAAGAAATAGAAGTGGAGCAAATGGTGGAAGAACAAATTGAAGAAGAAGAAGAAACTAATGAAGAAGAAATTGAGGAAGAAGAACTTTATGAAACCATTAAATATTTGTTGATGGCAATTCAAGCTATAGTCCAGTGCTAAAAGAGTTTATAATTACATTTGGACAACCTATTGAACGTCCTTTAAATCGACGATCAATTACCATGGAAGGATACAATTATATACATAAAGTATTGAAAGAGGACTGCCCAGAGGATTTCCAGCAAAGGTATAGAATGTATCATGATGTATTTGTGAAGTTATGCACTATTATTAGAGAAAAAACACTGTTACGAGATACAAAATTCATTTGCATAAAAGAAATGCTTGCAACATTTTTGCTTATTGTTGGACACAATAGTAGGTATTGTCTACTACGTGATACGTTTCGGCGATCACATTGGACTGTCAGTAGAAATTTTAGCAAAGTTTTGAAGGCCTTGGACACAATAGCACTGGAGATGATAGCCAAACATGGATTAGCAATGCCATCTAAAATAAGGGAAAGTACGAGATTTTACCCTTGCTTGAAGGTACGTATAGTGTGTCGTATTTTTATTTTTTGATTTTGTATCATTCTAATTTATTCCAAATGATAAACTTAACACTCTTTTAGGATTGTATTGGAGATATTGATGGCACACATATCCCAGCATCAGTGTCCAAATGCGATGTAAGCAGTTATCGTAATCATAAGGGTGTCATATCACAAAATGTATTAGATGCTTGTAACTTTGATTTGGAATTCATGTACGTCCTTAGTAGGTGGGAAGGACAGCTCATGATTCAAGAATACTAAATGATGCTTTAACAAGAAGGAATGGGCTTAAAGTGCCACAAGGTATCAAATTATTATTTATCATTTTTATTATTATTTAATTTCTCATTAATCCATTGAGTTGCATACTAAAATATATATTATCAGGTAAATGTTTTATGGTAGATTGTGGATTTCCAAATATTTTCTTCGCAAGGAGTGTAGATCGGATGAGTTTCCTATTGAACCAGATGATGAATCTTCTTCGTCTCCACCATTTTCAGTTTTTGAAGGGGATCTTGACCAAGATTTTCAAACACAAGAACAACAACGGAATATTGCTAATGAATGGAGATATAATATAGCTTTAGATATGTGGAGAGATGCTCATAATGATAACAATGTGAATAGAGAATAATGAGTCACAAATAATTCTAGTGTGGTAGTGATGAATTTCTGATGATGTTCTTGTAATGTTAGGTTTTGTGGTTCCGTTCGAGAAAGCAAAAAAGAAAGAAGAAAATATTACTTGTAATGATGAATTTTTGACTAATATAAGGTTTTTGTGGTTGTGTTTGAAACTTGGAATTTGGATTTTCATCTGATTGCTTAGCTACTACGATTACATTATTATTCTGTGTATTTGAGTTCATGATTGTGCTTGCTAACACATCAAATTTATTGTTAATGGATCTCCTTTAATTCAAAACGTTTATGTTTCTTGTGCATTATTTCATTTTATATTATAAGATTCAACTAATAAATCCTAAGAAATCCAAGAAAGAAATCCATACAAATCCATACTAATCTATAATAGAAATCCATATTAATCTGTCGAAATCCATATATAATTGAGAATCTTTTAAAATCCTTTAAAATCTATCACTTAAAAAAAGTCTATTAAAATCCTGTAAAATCCAAATCGACTACACCCCCCCCTTAGATTTAGGTCATTTATATTTTGGTACTCCTCCTTCTTGTTCAGTTAGTTTTATTTGTGAGAATCAACTTGGAATGCCCTGGTCTAGATTTATTATTGAGTAGGTTTGTTTGGGCTCTTGCTTTTAGCCCTGTTTTTCAACCAAAAAAAAAAAACATTAGGCTTGACAATTTCTAACACGACACGTTAACCTGACATGAAACGACATGAAATTAACAAGTTTTCAAGTCGACATGATAACAAATTAGATCATTATCGAGTAACCCAATAAGCACCTGTTAAGATAACGGGTTGATCTAAGTATACACATTGGTAACCCCGTTACGCGATAAGAAAAATATTAATTTAATAAGTTTATACTACTAACAAAATACTATAATTAACAGCAATAAGATTTAATCCTGAACCAAACAGAAAGTTAATATATATTAAATTAAATTTAGAAAATTGGTGACTGTAAGATCGGTTGAGATTTAACTCCCAACCGTCCAATGTTTTTCTCAGCCCTAAATCAGACTATCTCTCTTATTCTCGAAGGCTCGAATCAAAGCAGCCGCTATTTTTCTCTCTCTCGAATTGAACGCTCGAATTTCAATCTCGAACTTCAATTTCGGCAAGCCCCGAATCCACAACCACCCTCTCTAGTCTCCCTCCACCACACTATTGTCACCACATATGACCTAGTAACCGACAACCAGTTGATCTGCTACTTTTGCCTCTAATCTATCTCTAGATTGAGCGAATCTCGAGCCCTAATCGAGGTAATTGTTGAAGGATTTTGTAAAAAAAAAAACAACATGCAAGCTTTGAGTTTCATTGGCAAGGTTTTGACTTCTGAGAAAAGCTTTACAACCTTGAAAAGAAAAACTTCTTCATTTTGCATATCCTGCGTGTTTGTACCATACTTAACCAATCCCGAAACTACTGAGCACCGATCAACGTTATACCGTCAAGGACCTAGAAGAGTTTCCCTCCAACCAGGAGGCCAATCACAGCACGACACGTGTCAACATCAGAAGCCAATCATAGCGCAACACGTGTTAATATCAGAAGCCAATCACAACACGACACGTGTCAATGTCAGAATGAAACTAGAAACTCTCTTCTATAAATAAAGATCATTCTCTCACAATATTTCCTAATGTCATTTGTACTAAATCATTCACTAGTACTCACTAAAGGAGAGCTTGAACCTATGTACTTGTGTAAACCCTTCACAATTAATGAGAACTCCTATACTCCGTGTACGTAGCCAATCTGGGTGAACCACGTACATCTTATGTTTGCTTTTGTCCCTATCCATTTACATACTTATCCACACTAGTGACCGAAGCAATCTAGCGAAGGTCACAAACTTAACACTTTCTGTTGTACCAAAGTCCCCACTGATTTTGTGCATCAACATTTGGCGCCGTCTGTGGGAATGACACTTATTCCCACTCTCTTCAGCTTTGTCAAGCTGGTTTCCACCATTCATACACTCTCTTTTGACCAGGCATCCCTCTCCAACATGGGAAGCGAAGGAAGCCACAACACACAGACTGACACCCCTCTTGCACCTAGCGCGAAGCAACGAAAGAAGGAAGGAAAGAGGGTTGCTCTTCAAGCTAAAGTCGATGAGCTAAAAGCTCAAAACAACAAGATAGCAATGAAGAATGAGGTTCTCCAAGAGCAGTATGAGAAGCTCTTTGAGATGCTCCACGAAACTAGGCGTACTCAAACACTCGAACTCGTTACCCTTATGGACATCAACCATCATCTGGATGCCTCCCAACAAGGAGGGTCACCTTCCTTTGACATGGGTATCCCTGATGAGGAGTGGGCTAATCATCAAAACATTGATCAACATGAGACTTCTCTCAACCCAGCTGCTTCGACCCGAAGCAAGAGAAGTGGAGGAAGACACATCATTGCAGAAAGGTTGGAAGGATCGAAAGCCGTTTATCGTGAATGTCGAGACTTCCTAAAACAACATCGAGAGAATCCCCTCCACATAAGTTTGAAGATCAATGACCCAAGGGTTTCTGAAAGACTCGGTCCCCTCCCACGTCCCAGGTCGGCTACCAATTTGAGGAAGGGGCAACAAGTCCTAAAGAAACACGAAGGTATAGGGGACTCAGAGATGTTTCGACAGACATACCTTGAAAGTCAGTACAGCAAGTCCAAGGGAAAAATCTCAGTGGTACATGACTCCACTCAAGACCCCCTTATCCTACAGCTCCTTGAGAAAGTAAACAAGTTAAAAGCCAAACGTCAGGCCGAGATACCTGACTGGAACCAACCCAGGCCTGGCCCTCTCACAAGGAGGATCCTTGACACCCCCCTTCAAGCGAAGACAAAACAAAAGCTTGGTTTACAACTCTATACTGGAAAGAAGGACCCAATTGAACACCTTAACCTCTTTGAGTCTACCATGGCATATCGGATGCACACCGACAAAAAGCGACGTCTTCTCTTCCCCTCCACCCTCTCTGGCGGAGCTCTAAACTGGTATTGTCGTCTTCCACCTGAGACAGTAGACTCATTTGAGGAACTGAGGAAACTGTTTGTCTCTCAACACATCTTCCAGACCAATCGCTTGCATTCTGTAGATGACTTGTACACTATTCCCCAAAAGCCAGACGAGTCACTACAAGAGTATGTTGGTCGTTTCATGCATGAGTATTCTCGCTGCGCTTAGACAGATGACAAGACCGCCCTCAAGGCCTTCACAGTAGGCCTACGTGATTGTTTCTTCAAGTACATGATCAATGCCAACACTTGGAAGACTTACTCTGAGGTGATGGCACAGGCTTACAACCATGCATCCGCCGAGGCAAGGACATATCAAAGGAAACTCCCCACAACCATCCCTTATTAGCAAGTAGGGAGTGGAAGCCAGATCCAACCAAATGAGAAGACCTTGACATTCCAAACGACAGCAGTGCCTCCCTATACCTTACTTAATACTTTGCCAAGTCAACAGAAATATCAATCTCAGGGCAAAAGGAAAGATTTCCATCCTCACCAATCTCATTTTAGTAAAAGGAGTAAGGGACACTACCACGATAACCAAGGGTATCGCCATGATAATCCCCGACCCCAGGCAGTTAACACAGTGGGTCAAACACATGTCAGGACAGCCCCTACCCCAAGGTATGAGGCATACACACCTTTGAACGCCACATGCGTGGCCATTTACCCTAGCATAGCACACTTGATACCGAAGCCAAAGTCGAGGCACTCAGATTACAAGCCCACGAAGAACACAGGCATGTTTTGCTGCTACCATAAGCATATCGGCCATGACGGCGAGAAGTGTATCACCCTTTGTGATCATATTGAAGCTTTGGAACGTGAAGGAAAAATTGATCAATTCCTCATTCACCCTCCAAGGGTTAACCGTAACCAACGCCAGGTAAATGTGATATATTCCATAAGTGGTGGCACACCCATATCTAAATCTTCCAACAGGGCCATGAAAAGTAGTGAACAAGCTTTAAGGTCTGGCCACCAAGTGTTTCACGTGGAAGACATCAGGGGAGGTAAGTATCAAAAGCCTAACTAGGATCCAATATGTTTCTACCTTGAGGAAGAAAGAGGTATCATCTACCCTCACAACGACTCACTGATCGTGGAAGCTCACATAGCCAACTTTGAAGTACGACAAATCATGGTAGACACGGGGGCTTCGGTCAATATCATGTTTACTGAAGTTTTCAAGGCACTTAATGTAGCTAAACACTTGCTCGACCGCTCAATTTCCCCTCTGATAAGCTTCTCCGGTGATATTGTGTAACCTTTGGGGAGCATACACTTACCTTTCATCATTGGTACAGGCCCTTATACAGCTACCATTACCACTAACTTCCTGGTGGTTTATTGCCCAACGGCATACAATGTCATCTTCGGACGCACAGGCATCACTGATCTCAAGGCCATGGTATCCACACATATGTTGTTGATGAAATTTCCAACCCCCTATAGCAATGGTTACATCAGAGGAGATCAACTTAGTGCACGATTATGTTACAACACTTCGGTCAAGCAACAACACATGCATGTGCCCAAGGAAACCCTTTCTATACATGACCAAGTCATAAAGACCAGCCCAGACGAAGCCAACTTAGATCTTCATGGTGGCAACAGTCAACCCGACGATCCTCGAGATGACTTTTTCACCCAGCAAGCACAACCCTTGAAAAGTTGGAGAATGTCTCTATCTCAAAAGATTATCCGGATCGCATGGTGAAGATTGGTACCACCTTGTCACCACCCATTCGGTTGGCATTGATCTCTTTTTTGCAAGAGAACATTGAGGTCTTCGCCTGGTCATACGAGGACATGCCAGGCATCTCTCCCGATATAATCTATCATCGCTTAAGTATTGACCCCAAGACCAAGCCAGTGAAACAGAAGCGAAAATCTTATGACGCTGAACGGTACGAGGCAATGAAGGCAAAAGTTGAAAAACTCAAAGGCATAGGCTTCGTCCGCGAAGTCAATTATCCAACGTGGGTAGCAAATGTTGTCCTTGTTAAGAAGAATCCGACCAAGGAAAGTCTCCTGCTCCAAAAGGTCTTGTGGAGAATGTGTGTCGATTACACCTACCTAAACAAAGGATGCCCGAAGGATAGCTTTCCTCTTCCTCTCATAGACAGACTTATAGACTCTACGGTAGGGTGTGAACTCTTGAGCTTCATGGATGCTTACTCAGGATACAACCAAATCCTCATGAACTCTCCAGACCAAGAACACACAGCCTTCATTACTGACAGGGGACTATATTGCTATAAAGTACTACCCTTTCGGCCTAAAGAATGCAGGAACGACTTATCAGAGACTGGTCAATTCAATGTTCGCCGAACAGATTGGAAAGAGCATGGAAGTTTACGTTGATGATATGCTAGTCAAGAGAAAACATGCTTACCAACAGATCACCAACCTATCTGAAACTTTCACCATTCTGAAGAGGTATCGAATGAGGTTGAACCCCAACAAATGTGCCTTCGGTGTAGGCTCTAGCTAATTCTTAGGCTTCATGATAAGCCAACGAGGCATTAAGGCTAATCCAGAGAAAATCAAAGCAATCCTCGACATGAAGAAGCCAGTAACTTCAAAAGACATCCAGAGCCTTACTGGCAAGGTGGCAGCCTTAACTAGGTTCATCTATAAGGCTACAGACAGATGTGCTCTTTCTTCAAAGCACTGAAGGGAAGTAAGAAGTACATTACATGGATTGATGAATATGCTGAGGCATTCAAGAACCTTAAAGACTACATGAGTAAAGCCTCTTTGCTCTCCAAACCTGAGGTTGGTGACACTCTCATTATCTATCTGTCGGTATCGGCTTCAGCAGTAAGTTCCATTCTCATTCGAAATGATAGTAATGTAGAATGGCCTATCTACTACGCTAGCAAGGCCTTACAAGATGCGGAGACACGATACTCCAACATTGAGAAATTGGCTCTAGCATTGGTCATGTCTGCTCGAAAACTTCACCCTTACTTCCAAGCACACTTCATCATCGTGCTTACCAATCATCTTATTCGACAGATACTCCAAAGTCCTGACATTTCCGGACGAATGATCAAATGGGCGATAGCATTGGGTGAGTTTGACATCTCTTACCAACCAAAGCCAGCTAAGAATTGCCAAGTAGTGGCAGACTTCATCGTCGACTTCACATATCTTGTTGACATTGTTTCTACGCCTAAAGAAGTGGTTTCATTACCCTCGGAAGCTTAGAAAATAGAACCAACAGCCCCAACATGGAGTCTATATGTTGATGGCTCGTCCAACCAACAGGGTTATGGAGCAAGACTAATCCTTACGACCCCTGACAAAGTGGCGATGGAGTATGCTCTTTGTTTCAAATTCAAGGCGTCAAACAATGAGGCCGAATATGAAGCCTTCCTAACAGGCTTACGTTTGGCCAAACACCTTAAGGTTAAACAAATTGATATCTTCAGTGACTCCCAATTGGTGGTTAACCAGGTCACTAATAACTTTGATGCTAAGGATAGCTTTATGGCAGCATATCTAGCACAAACACAATTGTTGCTCAAGCACTTCCACTACCAGATCACCCAAATTCCTCGAGTGGCAAACAGTCATGCAGATGCTTTGGCTCGCCTCACCTTAGCAGTGGAAGACAAGATTGGGAGAAAGATTCAAGTCGAATTATTGGCAGCACCAAGCACCATGGCTGCGGAAGTGTGCAACTTACAACAAAGAGATAGTTGGATTACCCCGATTTATAGATTCCTTGCTCATGGCACCCTTCCAAATGATAAAGTCCAAGCTAAGCAGATTCGATACAAGGCTACCCATTACTTGATCATTAATGACCAACTCTACAAGCGGGGTTTTAACCTACCATACCTAAGATGCCTTACGCCCACAGAGGTGGAAATTGTCATTCGGGAAATATATGAAGGAGTCTACAGAGATCATGCTGGATCTCGATCCCTAGCACACAAGGCTTTTTACCAAGGATATTATTGGCCAACACTTCACCAAGATGCCATCAGAATATCCCGCTCATGTGATAAGTGTCAACGCTACGCAACTATTCCTCACTCCCATCTCGAGCCGCTCACTCCTATGATCAGTCTTTGGCCCTTAGCCCAATGGAGACTTGATTTGATCGGCCTAATGTCTGCAGGGAAGGGCAAGGTTCGCTATGCAATCGTTGCAGTTGACTACTTCACAATGAAGGGAAAATTATGAGTTTAACAAAAGGGATTTCTAAATGACTAGCATGCATATACAATTCAAAATTTATATACATGAGCAACGGAAGCAATTTATCAAATAAAATCAAAGCTATAGTCATGCAAATCCCCTTCAAGGTTCATAGGTTTATATATAATGCATCAAAACATTTTAGTAAAGAACAAAGTGAAAGTTTAGACTTATACCTCTTGATCTAGACTTGAGGCCAAGGATGGACCACCTCCAAGCCCTTTGTTCCTTGAAGTCCTTGAGTCTAGCCTCCCTCCTTGCCTCCTCCACTTTGTTAGTAAGAGTGCTCCAAGGTTCTCCTTTAGTCTCCAAAGGAGAAGACCTCTAAAGATCCACACCCACTAGTGTAGTGAGATGGATGAAGGAATAACCAAAAGGGTGAAAGATTGTTAGTTAATTCACCCTCTAGGTGGCCGGCCTTTGTGGTTTTAGAGAGCTATTTTCTTTTGCCTCTTTGTTGTTCAAAAACACACAAAAACCCTAATGAACTTTGTGCAATAAAGTTCCTTATATAGACAAAAAGAAACCTAGTCAACAACTTGACTAAATATCTCTCCCAAACCCTTTAAGTGGCCGGCCCTTTAGTGTTTGGTTTGGGCTTTGGGCTTTTATTATTTCAAGTCATCCTATGCAAGAATAAAAGCCCAATGGGTTTAGGCCCAATGGGCCCAATTAAACCCGAACGTTTCTTTAAGCCCAAAACGATCTTTTATCGCTTTTATGATTTCTTTAGACTTTCTAAATTAATCACAACACTTAATTAATCCAATTAATTATTTTCATCATCCATTAATTACTCACTACAAGAGTGTATCGGTGTACAATCATTTTAGGTTCTAATTAGCAAGGCAGTGAGGTGATTGACATCAATCAAATTGATTATATTTAATCCAATCACTTAGTGAATTAAAACTTCATTTTAATTCACCTTTCTTCTTTGATGACTACATTTAATCATCTAGAAGAACTCACAAGCTATGAGTGACATCTAACCATATGTCATAGCTACCCAAGCTAATGTAGAAGTTGTTCGGAGAACCTATTCAGTTGGAATTACAATGTAATTCGATCTTTCTCTAAAACAATACTCTCAATCACATTACTAGGGTATGGATATATTATGTCAAACCCCTAATGTGATTATTCCTTCTTATATGATTCTATTGAGTCGTATAGGAACGCTTTCCTTTATTACGCTCGATACTTCGGCCGAAGATTCCCGAATCATATCTTAGAGTATTCTTCCTCTCTAATCGAGGATTAGAGATTCCTTGTTGCGCATTCACTTGCCTTCATGACTAAGTGGCTTAACCCCAATTATGCCGTGGACATCTGCGAATGGGGTGACTTTGACATAATCAAAGATTAAGTACTTAGCCACAAGACAACGACGATGCCTTAGGTCAAAGGACTACTTACATTATTCCAACCATTAGAGTTACTTGCTTGACATGTGAGTAGACCTCCATGCAAGTACTCTCGTTCGATTGTGTTCAGTGAACTCATTCTCTTAATGAGCACCTACATACTTGTCTTAGTGTCACAACACGAATGGGATGAGACTTTCCATCCTTCCATTTGAAGCGGACATAGTATGTACCGGTCTAAGCATTGTCAGTTTCCCTCCGACAATCCAATGACTAGGAACCTTTTGGACATAATGGTTATGTGAAGAAGGTCTCTGTAGTCTAACATCATTAGATTACTTCTTCAATCGATCCATTATCCATGGATACACTATTTAGGACATATATCGTTTATTGAGATAGTCCTAATTCGTGTCTTTGCCATTTGATGTATAAGAGTCATCCATACATCGATTCATTTGTCCTGAAAGGCTTCTTCCAAAGATTGACTTTCAGGGCATATTTCCAACACACAAAGTAGGCCGAAGTTGAACCCTTGGCAACCATTACTGAGGCAAAAATAGAAGACTTTGTATGGAAGAACATCCTTTGTAGATTCGGCATTCCCAATGCAATAGTCACTGCCAACGGGTGACAGTTCAACAACAATAAGTTCAGGATGTTCTGCTCTAAGTTCAACATCAACTTATGTTTTACCTCCCCAGCTCATCCCCAGTCTAATGGACAATTTGAAGCTATCAACAAAATAATCAAGCGAACTTTGAAAACCAGCTTGGACAAGGCTAAAGGTTGTTGGCTAGAATTTGTACCCCAAGTTCTTTGGTCATACCGCACTTCATATCAGACATCAACAGGAGAAACCCCATTTTCACTTACCTTTGGTACAGAGGCAGTTGTCCCAGTTGAGCTTGAGCAAGCAACGTTCAGAGTCCAGAACTACGTGCAAAGTGAAAATGACAAACAACTTACCCTCATTTTAGATCTAGTCGAGGAACATAGAAACTAGGCTCACTTGAGGAATGTCGCCTACAAGCAGTGCATTTCCAACTACTATGACTCAAGGGTCAAACCTCGTTCTTTCAAAGTGGGGGACTGGGTATTGAAGAAAAGATTACTCTGCGACAAAGTCCTGAGTGAAGGAACACTTAGTCCAAACTAGGATGGACCGTTTGAAGTTGTTGGCATCAGTCGCCCTGGCTCTTACAAGCTTAGAAGCTCCGATGGCAAGACCCTTGGCCATCCATGGAACACTGATCACTTGAAGTACTATTACAAGTAAACTCACATTGTACAAGTGTTAAGCTTCAGCCATTCGGCATCCTATGTAACGAAGACTATTTGGCATGAATTCAATAAAGAGGTGATTTAGACAACTCGGTCCTAATCCTCTTACATTCCTAGCAATGAAACACTCGGGTTCAAAGCTTCGACATGAATGCTTCCAACATGAAACAAAGTCTAAGTATATGTCAACAAGACTATACAAATAAACAAACAGTTTCACAGTATATTCGTTCAATCATACATTCCAACACATTCCTACATAAACCAACTGTGCTTTGAAAGGGTTCAACATCCTTTGTGTCATTCGACACTTGCTACAATATGCCTAGACACCTTGCCCTTATTCTCACCAACCAGGTGATGAAATGCGAAGAAGGAACTCATCTTCATGCCACCAACCAGGTGATGAAATGTACAACCCGTACTCTCCTTCATGCCACCAACTAGATGATGAAATGTAAAACCCTTACTCTAATATCATTTGGCAACTTGCCACTCATGCCACCAACCAGGTGAAGAAGGAACTCATCTTCATGCCACCAACCAGGTGATGAAATGTAAACCCGTACTCTCCTTCATGCCACCAACTAGGTGATGAAATGTAAACCCGTACTCTCCTTCATGCCACCAACTAGGTGATGAAATGTACAACCCGTACTCTAATATCATTTGGCAACTTGCCACTCATGCCACCAACCAGGTGAAGAAGGAACTCATCTTCATGCCACCAACCAGGTGATGAAATGTACAACATGTACTCTAATATCATTTGGCAACTTGCCATTCATGCCACCAACCAGGTGATGAAATGTACAACCCGTACTCTCCTTCATGCCACCAACCAGGTGGTGAAATGTACAACCCGTACTCTAATATCATTTGGCAACTTGCCACTCATGCCACCAACCAGGTGATGAAATGTACAACCCATACTCTAATATCATTTGGCAACTTGTCATTCATGCCACCAACCAGGGGACGAAGGAACTCATTTTCGTGCCACTAACTAGGTGATGAAATGTGATGAAAGGTGATGAAGGAACTCACCTTCGTACCACCAACCAAGTGATGAAAGCAACTTACCATTCATTCCACTTACCAGAAGACGAGTGGTACAACTTGTACATATGAACTCCTAGCATTCACAAATAATAAAAAACCCTCAAGCTTGACAACTTAACTAGGGGAGCACTTATGCCCAACAAGAGTTATAGTCACCAACAAAGTCTTATTGCAAGCCAACAACAACTTCAATGCATGGCATACGAAGATTAAGCTATTCAACCCTCTTGCATCTGCTTTAAACATTTCCCCTCTATAACAATGCAAACACTACAACTCGTAGAAAGCTTCACACACTCTTGATCAAGATAGTGTGAAGCAAAACCAATTTATGGTGCCAACAAGAGCTTCATCAAAGGAGTTCAACCACAATTCTCAAAAGTTTCACACACTCTTGATCAAGACAGTGTGAAGCAAAACCAATTTATGGTGCCAACATGAGCTTCATCAAAGGAGTTCAACCACAATTCTCAAAAGCTTCACACACTCTTGATCAAGACAGTGTGAAGCAAAACCAATTTATGGTGCCAACAAGAGCTTCATCAATAGAGGGCAACCACAATTCTCAAAAGCTTTACACACTCTTGATCAAGACAATGTGAAGCAAAACCAATTTATGGTGCCAACAACAAGAGCTTCATCAATGGAGGGCAACCACAATTCTCAAAAGCTTCACACACTCTTGATCAAGACAGTGTGAAGCAAAACCAATTTATGGTGCCAACAAGAGCTTCATCAAAGAAGTTCAACCACAATTCTCAAAAGCTTCACACACTCTTGATCAAGACAGTGTGAAGCAAAACCAATTTATGGTGCCAACAAGAGCTTCATCAATGGAGAGCAACCACAATTCTCAAAAGCTTCACACACTCTTGATCAAGACAATGTGAAGCAAAACCAATTTATGGTGCCAACAAAAGCTTCAACAAAGGAGTTCAACCACAATTCTCAAAAGCTTCACACATTCTTGATCAAGACAATGTGAAGCAAAACCAATTTATGATGCCAACAAAAGCTTCATCAATGGAGGGCAACTACAATTCTCAGACCTTGAAGCAAATTCAATTTATATGGTTCATCCAAACCTTCGACTACTACAAGGTGTGGCTTGCATCACAATTTCTTGCTCAATAGTGTGGAAGCAAAATTTGTATATGTTGTCTCTCTCACATTTTCAAATTTCTAGTTTCCCAAAAAAAAAAAAAAAATTGGGAAATTCAACAAAGCTTCATCAATGGAGGACAACTACAAATTCTCAAAAGCTTCACACTATCTTGATCAAGATAGTGTGAAGCAAAATCAATTCATGGTACCGAACAAAAGCTTCAACTCCAAAGCTTCACTTACAAAGCTTCAACTCCAGAGCTTCACCAACAAAACTTCAACTCCAAAGCTTCACCAACAAAAGCTTCATCAATGGAGGACAACTACAAATTCTCAAAAGCTTCACACTATCTTGATCAAGATAGTGTGAAGCAAAATCAATTCATAGTACCCAACAAAAGCTTCAACTCCAAAGCTTCACCTACAAAGCTTCAACTCGAAAGCTTCAACACAAAAGCTTCACCCACAAAAGCTTGACCTACAAAAGCTTGACCCACAAAAGCTTAACCCACAAAAGCTTAACCCACAAAAGCTTGACCTACAAAAGCTTTACCCACAAAACCTTCACCTACAAAAGCTTGACCTACAAAAGTTTCACCCACAAAACCTTCACCTACAAAAGCTTGACCCACAAAAGCTTGACCTACAAAAGCTTCACCCACAAAAGTTTTACCCACAAAACCTTCACCCACAAAAGCTTGACCCACAAAAGCTTGACCTACAAAAGCTTCACCCAAAAAAGCTTCACCTACAAAAGCTTCACCCACAAAAGCTTCACCTACAAAAGCTTCACCCATAAAAGCTTGACCCACAAAAGCTTGAACCACAAAAGCTTGACCCACAAAAGCTTGACCCACAAAAGCTTCACCTACAAAAGCTTCACAAACAAAAGCGCTTCACCCACAAAAGCTTCACCGACAAAGCTTCAACACAAAAGCTTCACCTACAAAAGCTTCACACTATCTTGATCAAGATAGTGTGAAGCAAAATCAATTCATGGTGCCCAACAAAGCTTCAACCTCAAAGCTTCACCTACAAAGCTTCAACATCAAAGCTTCACCTGCAAAGCTTAAAATATATATATATATATATTCGAAAATTCAAAATTTCGAAAATTCGAAAATTCGAAGAAAAAAATTCCAAAATTCGAAAATTAGAAAATTAGAAAATTAGAAAAAAAAAATTGCCTAGGCCTCCTCTTCTTTGGGGCCTAACAACTTTCATAACAAATATATACGAATGAGGAGTTTTGGGCTACCACTTAAAAAGGAAATGCCTCATTCGTCAACTCCCTCGACAGGAGACTTGGGGAACACCTACCATATGCTACTGCACCTTGATACTCAGAAGTCTCACGACCACTCAGTGACTTATATTTTTCAAGTCTCCAACCGAAAAGTTTTCCTCACTCGGGAAATTAAGGGAGCACTACCTCAACATACATGTTTCACTCTCAAAGCTTCAACATACAAGCTTCAACAAAAGAAAGAATTCAAAGAACTTAGTGAAGAAGGCCTTGGTGTATTAACACAATACGTTGAAAAAAAGCAAAGCTTGTTTATTGATATCTCTGATAAGTTACATATATGTACATATACATGAATCAAAATAAACAAACAAGAGGGAGCCTTCACAAAGGTTGCTCATGAGAAGTCTCAGCAGTCGGCAAAGCCCCAGAAAGAGTAGGCACCAGAGGGTGATCATTCGGAGCCTCAGTACTGAGCAGAACTCCAGAAGAAGGAGGCACCGAAGGTTGATCATTCGGAGCTTCATTACGTAGTACAGCCCTAGAAGACGAAGGCAATAAATGCCTTTGGAACAAACCCACAAACCTCTGATGATCAAGCAAAATCTGACCATCAGATTCCTGCAGCTGGTCAAGCTTCCTCTTCATGTTTGTAGCATAGTCATGTGCAAGCCTGTGCAACTGTTTATTCTCATTCTTTAGCCCTCTGATCTCCTGTTTGAGACTTATCACTCAATCGTCAATGATTCAAATTGGCGGGTTCGAGCAAATAAGCGTTGGGCCATATTATACACAGAACTTGCACACTGAACACTGAGAGCCAGATAATCCTTAACAGCCAACTCATCAGACCGTTTGGAAAGTAGTCTGTTATCTTTAGAAGTGAGAAGGTTCCTGGCCACCACCGCAGCGGTCATATCATTCTTCATCACAGAGTCCCCAACGGTAAGAGGACCAGTAAGGGATAAGAAGGATGGGTGCCATATGTTGTTTTGAGAAGGCATGGCTGCCTTTTCACCAAAGTTCAAGTCAAAACGACGGTCGGATGGGCCAGACATTCTTATAAATGATGAAGGAGAAATGAGGTGCAATAAATCTCTGAAGTAAGGGGAAAATTCCTACAAGTAATAACTCTTTGAATGTACTTCTTGTACACAATTGGTGCCCTTATAAAAGAAAGGGCAACATAGCCGTTGGTTCAAAAATCGAAGAGGCACCACTTTCCACACGCAACATCAGTTCCTCGGGTACCACAGATAACTTTGCCAAAGATCTCTGACAAAGTTTAAACACATAAATTTTGAAGGTCCAGCTACCCTACTATTACCCACAAGGGTAAAGGAACAACACCACTGCTTGATAACTAGAAAGTCCCAATGTGTGTCAACTGTGCTCCGTGGCAAGGCAGACTGGCAAAAATGCCCCACCTTTACTCATATTCGAGAAAACACTCCCAACAAGATTGCTTGCTCAAAAATCGAAGAGGCACCGCCCTCCGAATCTCGAGAGCCAAACTCCCAACAGGATTACTTTCTCAAAAATCGAAGAGACACTGCTCTCCGAATCTCAAAAGTCAGAATCCCAACAGGATTGCTTTCTCAAAAATCGAAGAGGCACCGCTTTCTGAATCTCAAGAGCCAGACTCCCAATAGGATTACGTGCTCAAAAATCGAAGAGGCACCGCCCTCCGAATCTCAAAAGCCAGACTCCCAACAGGATTACTTTCTCAAAAATCGAAGAGACACTGCTCTTTGAATCTCAAGAGTCAGGCTCCCAACAAGATTGCTTTCTCAAAAATCGAAGAAGCACTACTTTCCAAATCTCGAGAGCCAGACTCCCAACAGGATTACGTGCTCAAAAATCAAAGAGGTACCACATTCCGAATCTCAAGGGCCAGACTCCCAACAAGATTACTTTCTCAAAAATCGAAAAGACACTGCTCTCCAAATCTCGAGAGCCAGACTCCCAACAAGATTGCTTTCTCAAAAATCGAAGAGGCACAGTTCTCTGAATCTCGAGAGCCAGATCCCCGACAGGATTGCTTGTTCGAAAATCGAAAAGGCACCGCTCTTCGAACTTCGAAAGCCAGATTTCCTTGGATAAAGCTTATCTGCAATCTTCACACGCAACATCAGCTTTCCAGATACCACAGACCACTTTTTCAAAGTGTTCTGACAAAGTTAAAACACGTGAAGCTTGCAGCTCCCACTACATTGCTATGACCAAGAAGGGTAAAGGAATAGCACTACTACTTGTTGTTAGGGAAACTCCTATATATGTCGACCTCCATCCTCCACAACTAGGCAATCCTGCAAATAAAAAAAATGCTCAACTTTTCTTCACATCCTAGAGGGCACTCTCAGCAGAGTCTCTCGAAATACTCAGCTTCTTTTCCTCCAAATAATACCTCTGCAAACAAGCCACACCAGAGCAAGAGTATCTCATATCATCAAGGTTAAAAGCAAGAGTATCCCATATCATGCTTTTTCCCTGTCTTTTCCTTTGGCCTTGTTCTTACCTGCAAGACAAGGAGAAAGAAAGCAATCAGTCAGCACTTGGAATCAAGCTTCCAGTCAGGAACTGACTGCCTGGAACCCCTTGCTTGATTACTTACCTAGCATTGCTCTCGAGTACTCATCTTCAACATCTTATGCTTCCAGAGAAGATATCACATCTGCTTGAGGAAAGATAGGGCAAGTGAGAAGGATACAAGGAAGCATGTGGAGACAAGCGTAACAGAACACGTGCCGATACATCCACTACTTTGTCAACAGCAAAAGTATCCCATATCATCAGGGTCGAACGTACTCTAGCTTTGATGGACTTGTTTTGACCCTCAAATTCTTGAGTCAGCCTTATACTCTGGAGGAAACCAGAAAACCCTCCAGCCCAGTTCAAGAATAAGCCTGTGGAAAGTTACTTCTTCAAAAGAAAAAGTATCTCATATCATCTCTTCTCCATTTGCTTCTACTTATCCTTGGTGCTATTTACGACACAAGGAAAAGGAAAACAATCGACCGAAAGCCGAAGTCGAACCTCCGATCCAAGTTGCTTGCTTGGAAGTCTGATTGCTTACCTTGTCTGTTACCTCCTTCGGCAAATCTCCTAGCTCGGCGACTTGGGGGACTCCTACTATAGGGTTTTGTATCGCACTTGACCAAGCCCGAAACTACAAGTAAGCTTCAAGTGAAATTGATACATTACCTTGTGCATCTTCATCAGTTAACGATATCACCCCTGAATGGAGGAAAAGTACTTCCAGAGAAGATGCCACATCTACGTATGAGACACATAAGGCAAGTGAAAATGATACCACACTTCGGTACTTAGAAGTTTCATGATTACTCAATGGCTTGGATCTTGCAAGTCCCCAACCGAGGAGCTTCCCTCACTCGGAAACTTAGGGGAGCACTGTTTGTACCATACTTGACCAATCCCGAAACTATTGAGCACCGATCAACGTTATACCGTCAAGGACCCAGAAGAGTTTCCCTCCAACCAGGAGGCCAATCACAGCGCGACACGTGTCGACATCAGAAGCCAATCATAGCGCGACACGTGTTAACATTAGAAGCCAATCACATCACGACACGTGTCAATGTCAGAATGAAACTAGAAACTCTCTTTTATAAATAGAGATCATTCCCTCACAATATTTCCTAATGTCATTTGTACTAAATCATTCACTAGTACTCACTAAAGGAGAGCTTGAACCTATGTACCCTTCACAATTAATGGGAACTCCTCTACTCCGTGGACATAGCCAATCTGGGTGAACCACGTACATCTTGTGTTTGCTTCTCTGTCCCTATCCATTTACATACTTATCCACACTAGTGACCGAAGCAATCTAGCGAAGGTCACAAACTTAACACTTTCTGTTGTACCAAAGTTCCCACTGATTTTGTGCATCAACACTGCGCATTTGATATTTTATGTTTGAAGTAGTATTTATGTGGCAATGTGGTATGTGCAAATTTAGAGAGAAAAAAAAATTCTTAATGGGTCATAACGGATCGAGTCATTTTTACTTGTTTGTTAAGAACTCGTTAAGTTAATAGGTGTGACACGACACAACCCGTTAAGATAATATGTGTTACACGAAAATGACACAAATACAGCAAATATGGCCTATTTACCAGGCCTAAATAACATAATGACCACACAATGATAATATAAGGATGACATGATAAAAATGGTAAGCCTTTAAAGTGAAAGGCATAGTGTGTCTTATTGATTTTTTTTTGTTTTTTTTAACAAACAATATTATTTAGCCTCACAAGGCTAGGAATAATGCAGTTCAAATTCATTTTTTATAAAAATTAAATCTAAGACCTCTCACTTATAAATGAAAAAAAATAATACTATTAGACCGTAGTATTAAGTAAGGGTGGAAAAAATTCCCAAAAATCCCGAACCAAACTGAAAAAATCCGGATCCCAAACCAAAAATTTCCCAAACTGAAATTCCTGAAATTTTCGAGATGCTATCCCGAACCGATCCCGAAATTTCAGTACGGGATTCGGGATTGGCTCCTCGATGTTTCGGGAATCCCATACCGAACCAAAAATATATAATATTAATTATTATTATATATATATTTATACATATATATTATATATATTATTCTTTTATAATTGATGCTAGTAGTTTCTAATTCATGCTTTGCAACCTGGAATGCCTTACACCTTGCATATTTTTCATGTTCTGTTTGATATTCATTTGGATTTTATTATTGCTGCTACAATGACTGATGATTTTAGAAGGCTTGATTCTTTTGTCTCTTAACAGATTGCAAAAAGGGTTTAATTAATTTGAATTTTGAGACTGATAAAAACAGTTAGGCATGCCAATGTTCGATTAAATGGTAATGTGAATAAAATGACATTCCTAGTTCATGAGTGTGTTCTTGAATTATATATTTGAAGAACAATTCATAATTTCATATTTCAATTTGGGATTCCTAATTTGTCCCGAAATTCCAAAAATATTTCGAGATTTCCGAAATTTGGGATTCCCGAAAATTTGATTTGGGAATAGTCTTCAAATTCCCGTCCCGAAAATTTTCGGTTTGAGATTCGGGACACTAGTTTTGGAATGGTATCCCATACAGAACCATCCGTAGTATTAAGTTGAGAAAAATGAGAAAATGGGCATCATGCGATCCAAGACTTATTGTTGAGGTCCGAATTCTGAAGCAAAAATGAAATTGTGGAGCCCCGATCCATTTCCTGTTCGGGTAATCTTTCTCCCGTCAGCCTTCTCTAATCATCTTCTTTGTCTTCATCGTTCTTTCTTGTTCTAGAGTTAAGCTCAGCTGTCGACTCCGGACGGACTCCGAATCACCAACCAACTGTTTTCGCCGCCTTGGAATCGGATGGCTGAGCTCGATTGATTGAAGTAACAAGTAAGGTAAATTCTTCAACCTTCCTTTGTGATTGCATTTTGGTTGAAGAATTGTCATTATTTAATATGGATAATGAATATTTTGGATTAATTTAGGATTTAACTGGATAGATCAAGGAGTAGATACTCTTATTAGGAGTTAGAATCCTAACCCTAACCCTAACCCTGATTTGATGATATACATAATATGAACACACTAGATTGAGTTAATACGTATTACTTATTAAGATGTATAATTCAGGTAGTAAGAATTATTTTGTTGGAATTGTGTTTGTTCTGAATGAGATTATATAAATTTGGACTAGCGTTCATGATTAAATGATGAGAAACTGTTATACTATATATATGTATTATTAAGATTGAGGTGGTTCAGATTAGTAAGTTTGACAGGTAATACGAATAGTAATTTCGAGATATTTATGCAAGAAGCTCTGGAATTCATCTTTCATTTGATGTTGTTGGTTCTCTTTGTATTTGTATCTGACATATAAATTGCAGTAAGAAAGTCTATTTTTTTACTACATGCATTGTTCCCAACTTCAAAAGACTGGGATGTGTAGTTCCTTAGCTGCATATTAGGTCTGAACTATGTGTATTTGTATATCGTGGTCATTGATCCGGTGATCGGCAATGAGGAGCATCTTGCATTGACATATGAACTCTTTATGTATGTATATGTATGTACGAGTATGAAATAGGCACTGGACGCAGTTCTTTTGCTGTAGGTCTCTTTGGAACAAATAACATGTCTTGTAGATTTTGCAATGATTTTGCAATTATTGAACATTTACTAGGGAAGTAATAAGTCATGATAGTTGTGAAGGAAATCTCAAGCAAGAGAATTAACATCGCCGCACACACATACATGTATGCCATGCTTCAGGGTGGTTCTGTAGCTTACTCTATACTTATGTACTAACATTCAGAGATTGATGCTGATCTATGGGGAATGAGCATAGAAGGAGTGGTTTCGATTCTAGAATCTGTACATCCCAGATTACTCGAGTGAAACGAATTGAATCATCAATTTACCCATAAATCATCCTCATCCTTCCATTATCTCAATCACTGGGGTGACCTTGCAAAGAATTGCTAGGCCTAATAACAGTTCTATGGAAGTTGTCTTTAAACTATTTGGATTCTTTTCTTGCATAGGATAAATAGTTTTCATTCTGTCCATCATGTTTCAGTTTTAATATGTGTATCTATATCACCACCATTTTTCATTACTTTGTATGTATGATTTGGGAGCAGCCTCTCCATAAATGGGGGTAAGGCTAGCCGACATTCACCTCTCCCAGACCCTGCGTAAAGCGGGAGCCTTGTGCACTGGGTACGACCTTTTTTTGTATGTATGATTTGTTTGAGTGATCCTCAACTTAATAAAGAATTACACTTATTGAAAGAATGCCTGAGAAGTCAGATCAATATTAGCGGTTACTTCCTAGACCTAACAGAGTCAAAGTAGGAGACCAACAAATTATTATTTCATAGCAAACTTTAAGCATTACATGAATGCAATTTTTAATTGTTAGTTTTTTATGATGAGTCTCTTCTTCATTTTCCTTGATCATTGTGGCGTGAGTTGTATGATTTCTGAATATTTCGTGTACTTTGTTTATTTATGGACTGCTTTCTTTTATTTGCTATTGTCAATTTGCTGAGTTATGCAATCCATATATTTATTTTAAGCACCACATGATTTCAGGTGTTCCCCATCTATGCGGTAAGTACTTGATGGCAGACATAACAGTCTATATGCGTGCTTGCTTGCACACTGGAAAACTTGCTGCCTTGGCAATTTTGGTCTCTGGAGGAATTGTATTGCAAATTTTGGTGGGTAGTGCTTCTTATTGTCAATTATGCTCAATTTATGTGTATCAGTAAGCTTCTCTCCATTGTAAGGTTGATAGTCATACTAGGTTCTCATCTATCATGTTTTTCGATGCAGGCATGTGCCTTGTACAATAATTGGTGGCCAATGCTAACTGGTAGGTTTTGAACTGTTTGATGTGCTTGTAAGACGATAAGTATGACAGTACTAATAAAGATTTCAATATTTTATTCTTTAGCTCCTTTAAGAAATAATCTTTAAGGGTTCTATTCCTTTTTCCCAAAATTATTATTCCTTTAATTCCCATAACTCAAATCCATAAAATAGATCTGAATATGTTTTATTTTATATTTTAATTTTTTCATATTTGTCTTGACCTGATTAGAAACAAGAGCCTTTGAGCCTTAGGTCAGGTGGTAAAAGGATAGTGATATGGTTAGATGGTGGCTTTAAATGACATCTAGCAACATGTACGAAGATAGGTTCAGGAATAAATCAGGGTTGGATATTTCTGCTTTCTTGTATATGGTAACGGTTTCGATGATTCTGCACAGCTAACGCTTCTATTCGATTAATGGTTTAAGGTAATTAGTAATTCTGCTATATATGCAAAAGCTGTCATTAGAAATAATAGCTTTCTGAGCACTATAATGTGCGAGGAATGGAATTCCACGATCATATCATCCACTTATTTGCTGGTATCAGAGTCGTGTGTTACATGGTCATCATTGGGCTGTTCAAACATACCTTTTTTTTAATTACTAAAACAAGATAAATATTACATTTCTCAAGAATCTTAACTCCGTCTAGTGAACATCCACTGCAGGTAGGTTTTTATTTTAATGATTTGCATGAACCCATGCACGCTGATGGTGTGGTCATCTCATGATGTTTTGCAGTAATAATGTATGTGCTCCTTCCCATGCCATTGCTGTTCTTTGTGGGATCCGATTCTTCTATATTTTCAGAATCTGAAAATGGGTTTGTCTCTCTCCCCTCAACTTACATACTGAAATATGTATCGTTTAAGTCGAAAGCTGCATCAACAGTATTCGTGTTCTTAATCACTTAATAAATAGCGGATGATGAAACAGCTGGGTAAATGCAACCAAGTTCCTGACTGGAGCTTCAGCTATTGGAAGCATTGCAATCCCTGCAATCTTAAAACATGCTGGTGTTATTGGTTGGGGAGCCTTGGCAATGGAGCTCTCATCCTTTTTCGTATTTATACTGGCAATAATGTGTTACATTCGGACGATTGATGGTGATGACAGCTACAGTATCATCTGAGACATGGTTCTCCTGCAGTCCTGCCAGATTTTTGTAAAGACGTGTTATTTTCCCACAAGATGTTTCTACTTCTTGGTGAGCATTACCTCTAATATCAGCTTGATTTATAATCCGAAAACTGTCTTCCCCATTCCCTTTTTTCCTGTTTCAGTGTAATTCTTTATCCGTGTAATTGAGTGTATATTGTATTAAATATGTTCTCCGTCGTTAAGAGTTCTTCAACCCGGATTTAGGATTTCTTAACAAACACTTGGTCTAGTGGCATCGCTCTTTCTGACTAACTGCCCTTTTTGTCCAGTAGTATTATCCACTTACAAGGGAAGAGGTATAGCACTAGATCGTAATGCTAAGTGACACTTCGGTATCAGAATTAAACATGAAGTTTGAAGTACCTTCACTTCCTTACAATCAGTAACTATTGATCTATGCCGCTACACATCATCAAAATAGGCGAGATCATCGAAACCCCGCAACGTACTGTAATTTCAACTCAAGTACAAGTAATAAGTAGCATGGCCGCTAATCGAACAAATTTCAAGTCGCATGCATTCGTCTACCGTTGAGGTCAGAAAGCTGAGAAAAGTACAAGATGCCTCAATGAGATATACGTGGTAAAAATGTGTGATACATAAAAAAGATTAGGATTTTTATTACAACTGGTTCCTCAAATTTACCTTCACCATCAAGATGATCATTAAAATTGAAAATCAATTAATGTAGTTTCCGAAAATAGGTGTCGCAAATTAATGTGGTCCTTCCGTCATAATTTTGTTAAAAATTCCATTATGTACTGATGTGGCGCATAATGAGCCCCACAAGATTTACGGATTTTTATCACAAATGGTTCCTAAAATTTACTCACACTATCAAGATGGTTCTTAAATTTGAAAATTAATGAATGTTGTCCTTGAAAATAGGTGTCGCAAATCAAAATCATCATTCCACGACAATTCTGTAAAAAAAAAAATTGTTATGTGCTGATGTGGGTTTAATAATTAATTAAAAAAAGTTGTTTAAATACCTTTTTGCACAATAGAATTTTTTTCTTATAATAGAACATACTCCGAAGAGAGACCATTTCCATAAATTCTCAAAGGTACAAGGCTTAACCAAGGGTTAAGAGGGGGTTTGAAAATAGTTTTCAATCAACAATAGACACAACTTAGTTATATCTTCATTATCTCAATGGAGACCTTGCCGTTCTTTGAGTTACCAGACCACTAGGGAAGCATTGAGCAAGCTCCCCAAAATTAAGGTTGTGAGGATGTTGATCACCTAAATGTTAACGATGATGTCATAGAAGTCATTGCCAATCAGCTAAACCGTCACCAATGGTGATCTCGATCCAGGTTCAGTTCGGTGAAGAGTGTTGAAGTGCGTAAAGATGGATGTATTGAGATTTTTTTTTTATATATAATAGACAGCAAATGAGGTAGAGAAATGTAGACTGGGATCGGAGGTGATTGTAGGACTGAGCTTTTGGATTCACAATTTTTTATTAACTATTAAATTATTAAACCCATTTGTAATTTATTTTATTTAATTAGACTTATGTGATCTATTTATGTGTCACACCAGCATATAACAGAATTTTGGACAAAAAAACTACATTGATTTGGAACACTTACTTGCAGGACTATAAACCATTTTGATGTCGTTTGTCAATTTCAAGGACTATTTGTGAGAGAAAAAAGCTTATGAGACCCCCTTTATGTGCCATATCAGCACTTACGAAATTTTTAAGTATTGATTTGCGACACCTATTTTCAGGGATTACATTGATTGATTTTCAATTTCAGGGACCATCTTAGTGGTGAGGGTCAATTTTAGGGACCATTTGTGATAAACCCTTTTTATTATACAATGTACTAAAATAATCATTATTCAAAAAATCAAGTGAAAAAATTATATGTAAGCACCTATTAGGACTGACCTAATTACCTCCTCGTCTTAGCTATCTTGGAAGCCAGTGCACAAAAGCCGTCGCAAAACTATTATTTCACCATGAAAGAACTTTTACAACTGCACCCCCCGACTGCACTTGGATTTGTAGTCACCTGAACATGAAACCAGGATTCGATTAATTGTACAGGAAATCCTCGTGTGAAAGATGTGATATTATAACTGCACTTCTCTAGCGGCCTAGAGGCTATTGACTTTGATTACACTACTTCAGCATCATAAAGTTACGACCCAAAGACAGACATACAGGCAATCGCATATCATACAAGATGCTTCCTCTTGAGGCATCAGACACACTATAACCAACGAAAAGCAAATACAGAAATAAATTGCTTCCGTGGATCTTCAATCTTAATGAGTTACAACCAAATTCTAGGCTCTAGCTTTATTACTTTGCTCCATTCCACAAGACCAATATACTAATGGAACAGATGGATTTGTGCTTCAAATTCAGCAGAAGACTACTAGAGTGAGATTGCTATTTCTCCCAGTTAGACGGTAACACATTGACATCCAAACACTCATCAATAGTTCTTAGCAAAAGTAAAACTTATATAGTTAATATTTTAAAAAGAATTAACTTCGTGACATGATACCTCTTAGTATTAAAGAGTTTTTTCTGAAGAGAGCTGAACGAGTAGAATGTATAACAGGTCTACTTTGAGTACTATAATGGTGTATTTGAATGAGGGGTTTCCAAGTGCCAAGAGATTTAGGCTTCATTAGTAAGAAATGCACTATGGCACATGACATAAAGGGAAGAAATGCAGTACAGCATTACAACGGCCACTAAACATAGAATTTTCAATTCACTCCCTTCAGGTAGTCTTGGGAGCAGCCTCTCCATAAATGGGGGTAAGGCTAGCCGACATTCACCTCTCCCAGACCCTGCGTAAAGTGGGAGCCTTGTGCACTAAGTACGACCTTTTTTACTCCTTTCAGGTAGTCATTTACAAATCCCTCTAAGTGCATTGCATCTAGTCGTTTCAAATCCCTCTATCCAATGCTTTGTAGTGCATTTTTACAATTGTAGCCTAAATCCCTTGCTACTTTGGAAATCCCTCATCCAAATACACCATAAGATTCTTGTCCTACCAAATTTAGAAGCAATTCAGCAGATTTCAGACTTTAAACATCCCCATTTGTTTGACCAAACCCGTAATGGGTACACATCAAATCTAAGCAACCACACACAAGGGCATAGCCATGTTAAAGGCACCCCTGTTCTATAGCTCCTCCTAATCCCACCTGTAACATAGTCCACTCATTTAAAAGAACAAAACCGAAAAACCCAGCTTCCATATCCCAACTAAACTTACTGCAAGATTCTTCCATTCCTTATGGCTCTTCCTAATCAATTACCTCCCACTCATTCACATTCAAAAACGATCTCTCAATTCTTACAAAAGTTTCTTTATTGTAACTCCCCTCCCGAAACGAAAAGAACCCTTGTTCTCCTTGACCAGACAACACCAGTAACAACCAATATGTCGCATGACAGAAGAGCACTGCATTGCATTGTCAATTATCTCTCATTTACTGCAACCTAATTAGAAAAAAAAAATATAGGAAGTGATCCAAATGAAGGAAACACCCAAACAAGACCACTAGTGTACCACAATAATATGTTCCTTGCATGGTAAACACGCTAACTGAATTATTGGATAAATCGTCAAGGGAACCATTATGATATTTTCTAACATGACCACCAGTGTACCAAGGTGAGCCAAGACCTACACAAATATCTATAATTGTTATATTTGATACACAGAATACCATTATGCTAGATTTTTATATCTAGCACATGGTTCTTACTTATGCACCGATGCTCACCATTATATGCATCATTTAGCTAAAAGAAAATATTTCAGCAGATCTTCAATTATAACAGAATGTATTTCTAATTGTCAGAAAAGAAGACCACTGGCAGATGGTCCATACTTTTCTTATGCTCATCAAGATAGGCATAGTTAACAGAAAGAATTTCAAGCACATCTTCAATTCTTAAGAATATAATTATTGATTACTTATTCTAGTTCACATATCCCGAACCGAGAAATTACATGCGGGGTCATGTGTGTAAAATTTGATGTGCACCACGGACAAGAATATTTAAAGAATAAAGCATGAAAATGGAATGAGATAAATTGACTCACTTGGAAAGCGGAGCGAATCAGCTCCTCAACATAATCAACAGTTGCTCCTTTCACAAAATCATATGAAATATTGTCGACCACCAACTTTACTCCTTCCTTCTCAAATACTCTATTATGGAATGTATGGGTCCCCAGTTAACCAAGCACACTTAATAAGCAAAAGCGTTTTTAATCAAGAATTATTATTACAGAGATGGACTATAAATACCTGTCATCTGGGTGGTGTTTGTCGTCAAGATCAAAAACATATTGGAACCCAGAACATCCACCAGTTTCTACACTCAAACGTAGCATCTTTCCCTCTGCTTCACTGGCTTGCAGCTGTTTCATTCTCTGCAAGACAGTCGTTGAGAAACCAAGCCCAACACAATATTCGTTGAGAAACCAAGCTCAACAAAACAATTCAGGATTACAGACGCAAAATGTCATAGGTTGCATTAAACTCTCTTCACCAGAAAACAGCATATTACGAGCATGATAACCGATTCAATAAGAACGAAAAACAGATATGCTACTCAAATTATATGCTAGAATAAAACCGTTTAGCCGATTAGTCTTCGTGCATCCACTAGAAATTTTGAAGAAAAAAATTCCAATTAGCACAACCCATTTCATTTTTTTTCTAGTCTGTGTTTCTATTTTGTGATTCATTCATAAAATCATCGAAAATGGTTAGCTAAGCAACAGAATTAAAACCATTACAGATTAATAACCCAAAAATAAAAGTGGAAAATACATGCAGCCCAAATGTCAAATCGCACCGAAAAAAATAAGCGAAGGAGAGGGAGAGAGGGATTACTTGAACACAGGTATCGGTCATGTGAACGGAATCGAGGTCGAGGGCCGGAGATGGAGAAGAAGAAGAGGCTTCTTCGACAGCGGAAGAGGAAGAGGAATAGAAGAAAGAAGAGGATAGAAGCCTCTGGTTCTGCCTGATTCGAGCTGCAAAGTAGGGCGCGAGCCGGTGAAGAATCAGAGATCGCGGTGGACCCATCGCCTAATAACGGACCTGTTGGGATTTTGGACTACAAGATTTGGGCGGTTCGGGTGATCGTCGGCGAATACGGGGGTCCGGGTGGGGGACAGCGGGAGGGGCTGGCTGGGCTGTGGTCGGGATGAGGGGCAGAAGGGACACGCTGCAAGGAAAGGGAGAGGGCCTGGTGAGGGAGAGGACTTGTAAGAACGGATATAACGTCACGTGTCGCTCGTTATAATTAGTTTTTGAAATTTCTTTGTGCTCACCTCGGTAGAAATATCAAAGAAATCACTTAAATTTTGATTGAAATCGACAGATTTCGTCAATCTTTGTTATATATCGGTTAAATATTGACAAAATGTCATATGATATTGTCAAAGTTTCATTTTTAATTCTGCATTTTTTAGCAAATTTACATTATTTTTATCAAAATGGATGATATCGATATTTTCATAAATTGCATATCGCTATTTTCACCGATTTCAATACTTTAACCACTGCTTATAATAATATAAGACCTACTTTGGTGGACCCAAACCCAAATATTTAAGTCCACTAAAAGACATAATTTAAGCCTTTAAACAATGAATGTCACCCAACCATCCAAACCTAAATTTCAGGACCTAAAATGTGTTAATTGTTGTAGATGGCTTTAGCCCTATTATTTTCAGTAAGGATTTTTTTTTGTAACTTTGAGTTATATTATCGTAATTTAAGTTTACAAATGTTTAACCTAAAAATTTAAATTCCGACAAAACTTTCAAAACCGAACAAATCACACTAACCAACAACTTGAACAATAATAAAAAAACATAAATGATAGTTCATAACATAAATGATAGATCATAACATAAACTAAAAACTTGAACAATAATTGAAAACATAAAATGATAGTTCATATAAGCTAAAACTATTCACCTTTGTCCTAGTGATGGGATTCAAAAATAATCGTCGGGATAGTTTGCAACACTTGAACCTGAATCTTATGCATTATGAGTCTTCATAATTTCATCTTGCATGTCAACATAATACTTCTTCTTTCTTGGAGTATATTGGCTGAGGTTCTTGGACAGGATTGAGTCCTCATAAAAAAAAATTCTCCAACGTCATTTGCTTGTCAATGAGATCCATTTTTCTTCTTCTATCTACCTCATAGTTACCCCATTCTTTGCCTCTGAAACTTGACAATGTGATCTAAATAAGTGTGGCGCACTTGACATAGGGTGGTTGTGTCCTTCATTGAAAACTATTACACCAAACTTTTTCGGATTAGCGTCCACCCTCTTCTTGTCTTGTTTGCAACAAACAAATTATTTCCTTAACCAAGATTCACCATCACTGGACTTTGTACTACTATGATGCTCCCGAATGCTAAATCTGGTTGCAAGTGCGTAATTGTTGTAAAAAGTATACCCTTCATACAATGACTCAAATTCCATTTTCAATTTCGGTTTCAATTCATTGTCTACCGTTGGAAAAACTAATTCAACCCTCCCTGCACTAAATTGATCCCCTACATCTACATCCTTTCTTTCCACCACAATTTCTTCTATTCCTAACTCACCCCCCCCCCCCAATCGAATTACACTTCTATGTCTACCTGCTACAAATCTACACAACCCAGCACAAGTTTTGCACCTATATATCTAAAATCCAATTTTACGATTTCAGCCACGTCCAGTGGTAACCATCCACCATTGTGGATTCAAACCTAGAATTACAACCAAAATGGAATGGAAATGGATTATTATAGAGGTTCTGGATTTCTTCATAAACTAGCCTTCACGTTCTTAGTTTCCTCAGACCTTCTAGATAAACCCCCATTGTCAACTCCAACCCAAGCACGTCTTTAATCCACACCAAATCAAGATATCACACCCCTGATCAGCTCTTTCTCTGCGTCTCTTTCTTAGGGAAGACAACCCCAATATCTCCCTTTTCTCGAAGACAAAAACATACCCAGTGAACCAAAACAATTAAAGGTACAAGATTACCGGGTCACTGTCGCAATGCACCTTCAATTCAACTGAAATCGATTCCTCACCCCAACTCCCTCTGTCTACCGCTCTTTCCCTTTTCAGCACACCAAGAATCCCTCAGCTACCCACCTCCTCCTTACTCTCTGACCAAAATATGACCAATGCAAAAAAAATTTAAAATTTTTTAATTGCGCTAGGTCATAACAACCCAGTTCTATCGTGAGCTCAGCAACTTCTAACCGTCCGATTTTCATCTGCACCTTATAAATGCCCATCTTTGATAGCTACTAGTTTTATGTGAATCATGTGGGCTATTTGTTTTGTGATCAGCTTATTAACTATTGAAGGATATAGGTGGCCCTTGTTATGATAATTGTGAATCAAAATTATGTAGTATTGATTCTTTAATTTAAGTCTTTTGATCTTGGACAGACATGTATCAACTTTAATTCATATGTTGTTGGTGGTGCTTTTGCTGCTATAAATCTTGATGTGAAGTCTAAACTTTTGTGTTTGGCTTTCCTTATCAATATTGTAATTGTACCACACATGCTCCAATTAGTTTTTAGAATATCTCCTTAAGGGCTTTTGTTGTTGGGAATAAGTGTTCAAGGTTGTGGCACATCATCTCAAAGGTTTGTTCATGCATATGCATTTCATGTTTAACTTACTGATGCATTTCGACTAGTAACCTTGTTTCGTCAAAGTTGCTTGCTGCTGACACCTTTTATACGAGATTGAGCTTTTCACCATTGATCTACTTAGATTGCTTGTACATTTAAAAGTCTTTTTGTACCTTGTTTGCAAAAATCAAAGGTTTTGTTTTAATAGGGTTAGAAGATTTCATTTCCTCTTTGGAGAGAGTGTCTAACCCTCAACTAGCTGCCTCTTCCTCTAGCACTCCTCGCAAACCTAGAATCTGCTCTAAGAGCTATGTCCCTAGTTGGGAGAATCCTTTTCATGTTCCCGCTGAAGGAATTATTTTGAGAAAACATGTTCATTTGAGCAACATCATATAGCATGCAATTAACAATTAAAGGCGGAATCATGCTTGTATGTACTCAAAAACAAAACATGACCATGAAATTCAAAGCCTAGTAGATTGGTGAACCAATAATCAACTCAAAAATATAAGTGAGTTGAAATTAATACCTTTGTAGATTCCTCTTTGCATAAGCAAAGGCTAATCACCCAAAGAGATAGGGGCCTTCATTCCTTGCTTCTTAGATCCATGGATTTGGATGGAAGAATAGGTTCTCCAAGTTCCCAAAATTGAGAACCTCTAATTTTCGACACCAAGGTTCGATTGTAGAAGAAATGAGTGACCTTGGAGTAGTAGGATTGCTAGATGTACCCTCCAAGGTGTTGGCCTCTTTAGAGAGAAAATGGAGAGACAATTCTCACCTATTTTCCCCAAAAATAAACCCATTTTTCACTTAATGAATATTTGGCTATAAAGTCATTTATATAGTCACTTCTTTAAGTGACCTAAATAACCAAACAACCCTAATTCATCTAATATGGCCGGCCACCTTATGGGATTTGGGCTTTTGGGCTTTAATGAATCTTCATTCATTAAATTGTCATACAACTTAACTTAATGGGCTTGACGTTCGAAGCCCATTGGGCCTTAAGGTCCAAAACTATCCCGAAGTCTTTAACGAACTTATTCGTTTGATTAATTAACATATTAATTAATCCTTGCCATAAATAAATGATTAAACCATTTAATCATTCTTACTCATTTCCGTTTAATCTCCAATCTCCACCTTTCACGGTGTGCGATCCATTAGGTTCCTTTTAGCGAGGCAGTGGGCGATTAAAACCATTTTACATCGATTGTGAATTGAAACTATTTTCAATTCTCCCTTTAGTGATTATACACGTCTAGGGCTTCCACAAACCATGAGTGACACCTAGCAGCATATCATGGTTACCCAAGCTAATCAGAAGAGGTTAGAGAACCTATTCAGTTCGAGATTACAAATGCAATACGGTCCTTCTCTAATCTAATACTCTTGACCACATTGTTTGGTTTGATAGTTTATTTTCTCATGTCTACTATCCAATGTGTGCCTTGTGCTTATATGATTACCTTGAATGTGATTAGGAACACATTCCCTAATCTCATTCATACTCTGGCCAGAGATTCAAATCATATCAGAGAGTATTCTCCCTCAAACGGTTTGAAGGTTAGAGATCCCTTGTTGCGCATTCATTTGTCTCCATAGCTAAGCGGCTTGACCCCAACGATGCCGTGGACACCCTCCTGGTGGGATGACTTTGACATAATCAAAGATCAAGGTCTTAACCACAAGACAACTATGATGCCTCAGGTCAAAGGACTACTTTGCATTATCCCAACCATGAGTTCTCATGTGACATGGCATATGAGAACTCTTCGTTGATCGCGTTCAGTGAACTCATTCTCTATTGAGCACCTACCGTACTTGTCTTGATGTCACACACACCAATGATTCGAGACTAATCACTCTCCCTGAGAGAAGACATAGTACGTACTGATCTTAACGGACTGTCAACGCCCAATTGGCAATCCTATGATCAGGAACGTTTAGGATGTATCTACGAAAGAATGGTCTCAAGAATCTAACTTCATTAGATTACATTCTCCCAATCACATATTCCTTGGACTTTATCGTTTAAGCATATAACATTTATATGAGACGGCTCAAACAATAATCTATGCCCTTTATATGTTAAACTAGATTAGTTTAACATGTGAAATGTCCGTAAAGTATCATCACATGATTGGCTTTAGGGCACATTTCCAACAATCTCCCACTTGCACTAGAGCCAATCAGCTTGATCATCAATGATGATATCTCTTCTGTAGTCATTTCATAAATGGCTGAATAGTAGGCCTAGGCAGTGGATATCTATATGTGTTATCCACAGAAGCAACCTTGAGAATAACGACGTCACCATTATACATGATTCTCAATCATGTGGTTCAGTCTCTCATTCGTGTTCGGATCTTTGATGAGACCTTGATTCCCAGGCTTGAGCTATCGCCCCATTAGTGTCATACACTTTCTGGTTGGAACCGAATAGAGAGTTCATAAATGAACTTTCCCATCCAAACAACATTGTTGTAAACTTCTATATGGCAATATATCTTGCATTCATAATGGAACACACTAAAGTCATTACTTTAATGTTTCCATCCAAATATCTCTTTAGTCATAATAAAGAGATATTCGTTTATCTCTTCATTCATAATGAAGAAACATCCAATGATGGATTAGATTCATAATCTAATACATTTACGCTTCCTTTACGTTACTTTGATTCTTCCTCGATCTTTGAGGAATTTATCCTTTAGTATTTCTCAAATACTTAAGGACTAACTTGACAGTTGCCATGGTTCTGATCCTGGGCTTGCACTGATATCGTCTTGTACCGTTCTAGGTACAACTCATATCAATGTTTTTCATACAATATGAAATACATAAATCACCTTTCTGCTTATGCATAAAGGATTCAATTTACGCATTATTTCTTTGGGAGTCAAAGGGTACATTCCCTTTGAGAAGGGCAACTTGCTAGTCTCACTAGAATCGTCCTTCTTATTGAAATTTATCATCATATGAGAAACTTCCTAGCATCCATTGTCTATTATTAGGCATTGATATAATCCAATTATATCATGAAATATATCATTATAGATTTCCATCCCATGTATATAGACTATATCTCCCAAATACATTCTATCTTCATATAATGTATTAAAGTCATGACTTTAACGAAGAAGTATTCTTTTCATTTCCAAAATTAATATATCATATATATTTAAATTTTTAGGAACATGATTAACTCCCACTAATCTTTTGTAAAACTAGTAAACAAAAGATTCATTTACATCTTTATGAGAAATCAAACGATTTGAACCTTTTCTCATAAAATGCAAATAGCTCCCACTAACTTGCTAAGATCCATGATGGATGGATCTCTACAACTTACATGTCTTGTGATTTATAGTTTTAGACATATATTATCAAGACTATCTTAATAATGGTTTCGGAAACCCATATTATGTCAAAACATTGAATCACCATTTAGTTGTAGCTAACAATCTTCGAATTAATTGAAACTAAGACTACGTCAAAAATGGTTCCTTTAAAGTCAACCATTCTATTTGATTGTAGTCACCTTAAGCTACCAATTAGCTTTGAAGGTTTCATTATTTCGAGTCAAATGGTACTTTACCATTTCCTTGAGTATATATCGTATATGCACTCAATGTAGTCATAAGGATTTTCATTCTTATTTCTTTCGAATTAAGAGGTGCAACTCTATGACATAGTCATAAAGTTCAAAACCATTCAACTGAGACGGTTTATAAATCCTTATCGACTACCTTGAAGCTTGTGGTATAGGAACTAGGTTGTTATATTTGTTGATTACTTTCTTGTCTCTCAGAGAACCCATTCTTTGAGTTCTATCTCTCGTTCATTTGCTTTTAGGCAAATCACATTGTAGAATTACAATGAACTACCCAACAAAACAACATTTGTTAGTTGGTTTATAGAAGCGATATCCAAAAGTTATTTTAAGGATATCCTACAAGATTGTTATCAAACAAATATTGCTTGTTAGCACACAACCCCAAATCTTTAACATGCTTAAGATTTGTCTTTCTTTCCAACTACATCTTATGGAGTCATGAAAAATATTGGAATATCTTCTCATTGACAATCATATTGTTTTAGAAGTATATATCCTATATATGGGTAATAGATAATATCTAACGAACTAAATCTTATTCAAGTTCGTTCTTCTCCTAATGGAGAAATACATTATCTTATGATGCTATTTTCCTTGATATCTTTCAAGGAAACTTATCTAAAGTGTTACCTTTCCTTGGATCAAATCTAAGGAGGTAAATACTTTAGATGTCTTACTCATCAACTTACATTACTTGAATTCTTTGAAACATTTTGCAAAGTATTCGGACTTGTGTTTATTCAAAATAAACTATAGTCCAACCGAGAGTGATCTTCGGTGAATGTTATCCAACATGAGTAGTATTATGTTTGTGGACAAGTGCCACTAACATTTAAGTGAATTAACATCAACAACTTTGTGATTCTTTCTTCTTTCCAAAAGAATAAAGATTCGAACATTTCGCCTCTATACAATTTTAACAAGAAGGTATTGGATCCGGATCTAACGATCCAAAGCGTCCATCTATTACCAACTCGTAATTTATGTTTTAGAGGTATCACAACTTTAGTTGGGATTAGTCACTACCTTGCAACCTTTTGGGTTTTGAGCATCATTATTTTCTAAACAGTTAACACTACCATATTATCTCTACTATAGAGATAATTAATTAGATTACCATAATCCAATCATTGATTAATAAAGAACTTTGTTTTGTCAAACAAAACATTTATCCATTTCACATAGTGACGGAATTTAGTTCCTTAAAATTGGAATACAAAGACAATCTATGTTTTTCCAATTTCTTTGGTAGTTCATATGAGGAAGTAAGTACCATCTGCTTTCGCAGAGATCTACATTTGATTCACGTTTCCGAATGTGAAGCACCTTCTCTTCTCTCATATATCTTCTACTTCTTATTAGTCACACTTTTACAACGATTGTAAAACTTTGTTACTAATACGGAATCATGCATTCAAGTAGAAGAACCAACTGTTTTGAACTATTCAAGAACAATTTACAACACCTTCGAAAGGTGTGTCCTTGACACTTGCAAGACATTTCTTGCAAATACCCCTTCCAATATCCATCCTTTCATAAAGAAAGTTTGTTCCCTTTGAGTTATTTATCTTCTTTATTTGACTTTCACCTTTGACTACATTAGTCATGGTCCCTAAACTCCCACTATCTCTCTTGAAACCTTTTTCAATTGTGTTATACACATCAAACATTTTGGAGAGCATGTGGTTATTTTTCACTACATAGTTTATAATAAACTTAGTGAACGATTAGGATAGGGAAACAAAGGTGAAGTCCTTGCCTAGTTTCCGTCTCGTTAAGTGGTTTATCACTTCAACATTCAATGATTCAAAATCATCATAAGTCCATGTTAATGGACTATTTTTGTCAACCAACCATTATGTTCTAAACATAATTACAAACCTTCAAGAGTTGTACAAGGCAACTCTCATTTCTTCATACAACAATTTGTAAGTGAAGAAACATGGCACATAAAGTTTTCATGCCTTTGTGCTTTCTTCTCAAGTTCTTTGTTCATTTAACAAAGAAATAAGCACTAGTGTTTGCATTGACTAAGAGTTGTTCAAAGCAACTCCTATTTCTTCATACAACAAATTGTAATTGAAGAATTATGACATTAAAAGTGTTGTCCTCTTTATGATAGACCTTTTCTAACATATTCTTCTAATGATACATTATCAATAGTAAGATTGTGAGGATGAGACTACTTTGGTACTTTTACAAGCCATTAAAGACAATCTATGGTTTTGTAGTACCAAGTCCGTAAACTAAACGTTCGGTTTTGTCAAGTGTTGGATAGCGTTTGCAAATATATTGGTAATCAAATACTTAACGAATATAGATTGATTGATTTTAAGCCATTTGATTTGGGTCTTTAAATCAAATAGCACCACCCACTATTTTTGGCAAATTCCATATCCCTCATAGGAATTCGAGAGTTTTGGATGAAACTCCTAGTAGGTTATGGGAGGCTCACTATTACCAAGCCCACCTCACGATGATACGATATATGGCTAGCAACAATAATAATGAGAGAGTACGCTTACTCATTTGCAACTCATGCAAGTACCCATCTTATTTGGCCTCTAGAGAATGTAACCTCACAATGATATGATATTGGTTCCATTGCACTTAGTTAAGTTCTTCCCACCATGCTTAGTGTGTGAAGGGGTTCAAGAATAGCCTCACGATGATACGATATATAGCTATCCTCGTTGCCTACACTCACCTCATCATATGTATATGGATTCCTCCTGAGTATAAGCATGCACTGTGTACTCCCCCATGATAGGGTGAAGCCGGTGTACAAGTCATAAACGATTGGATCCCACCACGGTGGAAGGCCACGAAGAGATATTCTAAACATCTCTCGCTTATCAACTTAATATTGGTTTGGTTGAGGGTTTTGTGTCTCATCACATATAAACATACATTTTAATCTCTATTAAAACTATTTTGGTCCTATTACAACTATTGGTCCATCTCATTGTTTTAGTTGTACATAATACTCCCACTATGCTTTTAAAACGATTTTAAAGCAAGAGTATATGATACTACTAACATAAACTTTGCATTCATTTGATGGACTACATAGTTGTCTTAGGGCCTAAGGATGATCATGAACCTTTGTTTAGATTCAACACGAGCCTTGTGTTGAATCTCGGTCTAGGAATGAAGATTGATTTTAGTTACGCGTTTAATCACATTAAGGCGTGTTGTCTTATGGGCGTTGGACCCAACTACTTCATTTTCATGCATATCATATAAAGCAAGAAAGAAGTACTTCAAAGTAAAGGTGAGCTTATGCTCATTACAACATTTGCATATAACAAATTACTTTAAAGTAAAGAAGAGCTTAAGCCCTTTTACAACATTTGATCAAATCAAATTACAACCAAAATCTAATCTACACATTCCCATGGTTCAAACAAATTTGAAACGCCTTTCACATAGCTCAATTATATTAGGCTTAGGTTCATAATCACCCTTTAATTAATTAACACTTTAACTAATTAATGAATGCAACATTTTCATTTGGTTTTTGTATCCATAAGATTGATTTAAATGGAGCTAAACAAAATGAAAATCCAATTCTCATTTAAAGAGACAAAACAATTTTGTTCTCATCCTATTTGGGCCATCTTGCAATTAACCTCAACTTTTGGGCCATATTGCAAATACAAAAACTTTTGGGGTCACTTTGTATAATACACAAAAGTCACAACTTCATGTAAATACAACTAGAACCCAAACTTTTAATAATGCAAAAACATCATTAAAGGAACAAAACAATTTGTCCTTTAGCGTTTTTGGACCTAAACGTAAAAACGTAAACTTTTGGGCCAAAGTGCAAATACACAAAAGTATCAAAACTTTATGTAATTGCATAAAAGCCCCAAAAGTACTCCCTTTGAGGGAGTGGCCGGTTTTAGGGAAGATAAGGTGGGAGTGTGTGTTGATTTGTGAGTTTTGTCAAAAACAATCATGCAAGTGTATGTAAGATAAGTTTTTGAAATAATTCAATCACAATTATTTCAATCATCATTTATACAAATATCTAACACTTTAAATACATAATAAATCATTTAAAAACATATCACATATACTTTATGAAATAATTCAAAACTTTGAATCAATACACCAAACCTTTTTGTTCTTGGCAAGAACATCAAGAACAATGAAGAACATCCATGAAAAACCCAAATTTTTTCATGAACTTTTTCCACCCAAAAACATTCCAAAACCATTCTTACTTAAGGGAAATAACATCTAACCAAACTAGGGTACTTAGGGGTTCCAAAGAACACATTAAAACACTTTTAACAAGTCAAACAAGAACCCAAAAATTCACCCTTTGATTTTGGCCGAATTTTCCCAAAAGCATGGCACCAAATTTTAGCTCCAATATTCATGCTCATATGAACAACATCTACAACATTTGAGATAGCAAATTTTCCAACAAAATTTACTTTCAAAGAAGCAAGAATAAAGCTTGTAACAATTACAACTTTTAGATCACAAACTTATGAACTACAAAACACAAAAGGATTCACCAACTACTAGACCTAGGCTCTGATACCACTTGAAGGAATTATTTTGAAAAAACATGTTCATTTGAGCAACATCATATAGCATGCAATTAACAATTAAAGGCGGAATCATGCTTGTATGTACTCAAAAACAAAACATGACCATGAAATTCAAAGCCTAGTAGATTGGTGAACCAATAATCAACTCAAAAATATAAGTGAGTTGAAATTAATACCTTTGTAGATTCCTCTTTGCATAAGCAAAGGCTAATCACCCAAAGAGATAGGGGCCTTCATTCCTTGCTTCTTAGATCCATGGATTTGGATGGAAGAATAGGTTCTCCAAGTTCCCAAAATTGAGAACCTCTAATTTTCGACACCAAGGTTCGATTGTAGAAGAAATGAGTGACCTTGGAGTAGTAGGATTGCTAGATGTACCCTCCAAGGTGTTGGCCTCTTTAGAGAGAAAATGGAGAGACAATTCTCACCTATTTTCCCCAAAAATAAACCCATTTTTCACTTAATGAATATTTGGCTATAAAGTCATTTATATAGTCACTTCTTTAAGTGACCTAAATAACCAAACAACCCTAATTCATCTAATATGGCCGGCCACCTTATGGGATTTGGGCTTTTGGGCTTTAATGAATCTTCATTCATTAAATTGTCATACAACTTAACTTAATGGGCTTGACGTTCGAAGCCCATTGGGCCTTAAGGTCCAAAACTATCCCGAAGTCTTTAACGAACTTATTCGTTTGATTAATTAACATATTAATTAATCCTTGCCATAAATAAATGATTAAACCATTTAATCATTCTTACTCATTTCCGTTTAATCTCCAATCTCCACCTTTCACGGTGTGCGATCCATTAGGTTCCTTTTAGCGAGGCAGTGGGCGATTAAAACCATTTTACATCGATTGTGAATTGAAACTATTTTCAATTCTCCCTTTAGTGATTATACACGTCTAGGGCTTCCACAAACCATGAGTGACACCTAGCAGCATATCATGGTTACCCAAGCTAATCAGAAGAGGTTAGAGAACCTATTCAGTTCGAGATTACAAATGCAATACGGTCCTTCTCTAATCTAATACTCTTGACCACATTGTTTGGTTTGATAGTTTATTTTCTCATGTCTACTATCCAATGTGTGCCTTGTGCTTATATGATTACCTTGAATGTGATTAGGAACACATTCCCTAATCTCATTCATACTCTGGCCAGAGATTCAAATCATATCAGAGAGTATTCTCCCTCAAACGGTTTGAAGGTTAGAGATCCCTTGTTGCGCATTCATTTGTCTCCATAGCTAAGCGGCTTGACCCCAACGATGCCGTGGACACCCTCCTGGTGGGATGACTTTGACATAATCAAAGATCAAGGTCTTAACCACAAGACAACTATGATGCCTCAGGTCAAAGGACTACTTTGCATTATCCCAACCATGAGTTCTCATGTGACATGGCATATGAGAACTCTTCGTTGATCGCGTTCAGTGAACTCATTCTCTATTGAGCACCTACCGTACTTGTCTTGATGTCACACACACCAATGATTCGAGACTAATCACTCTCCCTGAGAGAAGACATAGTACGTACTGATCTTAACGGACTGTCAACGCCCAATTGGCAATCCTATGATCAGGAACGTTTAGGATGTGTCTACGAAAGAATGGTCTCAAGAATCTAACTTCATTAGATTACATTCTCCCAATCACATATTCCTTGGACTTTATCGTTTAAGCATATAACATTTATATGAGACGGCTCAAACAATAATCTATGCCCTTTATATGTTAAACTAGATTAGTTTAACATGTGAAATGTCCGTAAAGTATCATCACATGATTGGCTTTAGGGCACATTTCCAACACCCGCTGAACATCTTTACCATGGAGTGTGGTGTGACTCACGTTAAAACCTACTAATGCTCGTCCATCAAAGTTGAGCATATGCTATCTAGGCTCTCATAGGGAAGATGTTCAGTCAAACCCTTGACTCTCGCTTGATCAAGTGGAAGCTAGGGCTGTATGGAAGAACGAGGTGAAGATCACCTTCTATTTGGACCATTTTGGTAGAAAGTTGTTTGCTCTTGAATTCATGGATGAGGATGACTTAAAATTCGTCATGAAGAATCGACCATGGTACATTCGTGGACAAATCTTCCACTTGGAACGGTGGACAACAAACTTCAAGGACACGGACGTCATTACCAAGTTGGTTGTTTGGGCTCGGCTATCTTGAGTCCCTGTGTAATACAAAAAGGAGAAGATTATCATGGATATTTCGTAGCCGCTAGGTCATGTGATCAAAGTGGATGAGGTAACTTTGGGTTTAAACAACCTGTTTGTTAAAGTTCTTTTAGAAGCTGACTTACGTTTCCCCCTGAAGCGTGTCCTCATTGTTAACCATGAGTATGACTACCCAATCTTTATCAGTTATGAAAAGATTTTTGAAGTCTGTTTTTACTGCTGGAGAATGAGGCTTGAGGGGCATGTGTGCCCTGAAATTGAAGCGGATGGTGGTGTTTCATGATTGACAAGGTTTTTTATGATGACCCGTCTGTTTATCTGGAAGACGTGGTTGTTGATAATGATGTTAATGCTAGTTTGCAAAATGATGTGATGCTCTGTTTTCCAAATCCAACAATTGTCGAGGAGTACACGAAAGTTGAGGAATCTGGGCAACATGTTGAGGATATGAGGCCTGAAGATGAGGGTTGGACTATAGTTGTACCAAGATGGAGGAAAAAAGTGGACAAGAGGAAAATGGGTGATAGTTCTAAGGATGACAGGTCGTATAGAGAAGTGGTTGCTAGCCCTAAGCCAAAATGGGTAGCAAAGGCTAATATCGTGCATGATTGGAGAAGGGCTGGGAAATCAAAGCAAAGAAAGTAGCAGGTAAGTGGGAACAAAGATGATTATCGGGACAATGCAAATCATTATTCTCAACTGGCTACCGATTATATAACTGATTGGAATCTGTCTGATTTACAAATGTTTGATGATTTGGTTGAGCTTTTGTTTCCATTTGAGTCTTACTATAATAATGATCTTAGGCTAGGCAAGGTAAATTTCTTTGATGCTATGTGTGTTTTGTTAAAAAATCAAGTTATGATGATGTCAAATGTGGGAAGTTGTGAGTCCAAAGCTAGGGAGAACTCAGGAAGCTTTGTTGCAGTCGTGCTTGTGGCTGAGGTGGCTTCCGTGAGTGCTAGGCCAACTGTGGGAATGATGAGTCCAAGAAAATGTGTCCGTGAAGAGGAAGCTGTTGAGGCTGGTCCATCCGCTTATGTTGAGGAAATAAACTGATGAAGGGTATTGTTTGGAATTGTAAGGGTTGGGGAAGACTTGATTTTACTAGTAATTTTAGCTTTCTTAATAGCTTGGTTAAGCTAGACTTCTTTTGTTTTGTATAAACAAAATCTAATGTGGATAAAACCCCTATTAGTTGTTTTAGAAGGTTGTTTTATCAATCTTTTGGTTTTAACCTTGAGGGGAGATCGGGTGGCATATTTATGTGTTGGAATCAATGTATTAAAAGCGTGTGGGTGAGGCGTTCGAGGGATAACCCAGCCTAGGCATGAGGCAAAGTCTCACGAGACTTAAATTTTTTAATATATATACTGAGTGTACACATATATTATATTAAAAAAGAAGAAGATTATTAATCAATAATCACTCTGAGTACACATATATTATAAATATACACACACACAAATATATATATATATATATACATATATTATATTATATATATAATAGACGATGTAAAGCATCGTGAGCACACATATAGCAATGCACGAAGACAGTAAACACCTCTATTATATAAAAAAAATAGGGAGACGATAGTGCAAGGAAGAGGTATGAGGTAGTTAAAACTCTACCCAAAATTTGGGTTTGGGAGTTTGGGAAAAAAAAAAAAAAAACCCTGAGGCGCCCCTAGGTGGCTCCGGCAAAGCCTTTCGCCCACTCCAGCAAAATAGAGGCCTTCGTCTTAGCGCCCAGCCTCAAAGGTGCCCTAGGCGTGCCCGGAGGCTAGTTTTCTTAAAACATTGGTTGGAATGATAGTGCACTTAATCTGAATGTGATTGATGTTTCTCCTAGACATATCCATGCTCTAGTTAAAGATGTGCGTGCAAACATTGAGTACTATGCTATTTTTGTCTATGTCTATCCTAAAAAATCTCTCCAAGATAGTTTGTGGGAGGAGTTTTTATCCTTAAACCCCGGCGATAAGCCCTGGATGTTGCTAGGAGACTTCAACAATATTACATGCATTCAGGAAAAATAGGGTGGAACCAAAGAGTCAATGCTCGTATGACTAAATTTGTGGACTTCTTGAACAATGATGGGCTTATTTTGTTACAAGCTTCGGGTGTTCCTTTCACTTGGACTAACAAACACAAGGATGACTTGCTTATTTTTGAGAGATTAGACAGGGTCATTGCCAATTCCTATTGGTTTGAATTGCACCCAAGCTATATTCTTCACAATTGTCCTATCCTGGGGTCTAACCATAGTCCTGTGTTTATTGATACCGTTGGTTCTCAAGTTAGTCGAAAAAGAAAGTGCTTCAAATTTGAAGCCATTTGGAATCTTCACCCTGAGTTTAAACAGTTTGTTAAGGGGGCTTGGAATGCAGTAAGGGACTTCTCCCTCTTGATCATTTTAGAGGTTACTTAGGTACTTTCGCGTTTCTTGTTAAACGTTGGAATCGTGCTATTTTTGGGTCAGTTAGGGAGAAAAAAAGATAAAATCTTGAAGGAGCTTGACACACCCCGACCGAGATCAAGGCATGCTGGCCGTTACGTGAGAGTGACGTAGCCATGTGCACAGTGCGGAAGCAATAAAGATAGCAACTATACGAATAATTAAAAACCAGATTACTAGAGTGCACTACTAAACGAAAATGATAGGAGTTAGTTACAACAGTGAACGTTCCTAATCAGAGCATAAAGTCTAGGTGCAGTCCAGTAAGACAAGTACTAGTTACGCAGTACCAAGAATGTCCTACTATTATTCAAATAGGTCAGAACTGCCGACGATCCCAAGCCACCAACAGCAAGCTTACTTAAAACCTAGAGGGGCGCAAAACAGAAAATGTGAGTGGGCAAAAACAAATGTTTTACAAAATCGTTTTCTTATCAACATATCTAACCCCTCGTTGTAAAACATATATAATTTTTCCTAGAATCAGAATGTAAGCATATGCATAATATATATATACACACACACACATATATACATATATAGGAATTCATATCAATTCAATTCATGCTTCACATAATCATATTTAGATATATATACCATGCCCATATATAACAGAGTAAGCAATTTAGGTAAAAATGAATTCATAGAAATATGATATGTTAGCCGAAACCCCTGTGGTAGTTTGTACGGCTGAATTCATAGCTCAAAATCAATCTAGTCAGAGTCACTACAATGACTTATACGGCAATATATTGCACATAAATCAGAACCCCTACAAAGGTCTGTACGACAAGATTGGGTGTAATATAATTATGCTCAATTTTACTCTCTCATAATAGCCGGGCGATAAATCGCTAGTCACATACGAGTCGGAACCATAAATAAGGTATGTACGACAAGACTGTGTACTTAAGTTGGATCCAATATGAGCATATAGTGCGGGAGGTGACGTAAATAAACAGGCCTGTACTTTATATCTCTGACTAAATCATAAACACCCTAGGTGCAGTTTTATGAGCTCAACATTACTTAATTACATATCACATATCACATCATCGATGATTCACGCAATCAAACATAACTTACCTGCACTCACTTGTGCCTCCACAGCACCTTATTTATACATATATGCAACCATGCAATGCATATTCAAAATATAGAAGCATTTGGCATATTATTTCAAAGCATACTTTCCTTAAAAATGCATTTCTGGGAAATATACCAAGTATATAAATATATACTGAAAACAAAAGTCCACTCACTAATATGTCGAAGGGTCGTAGCCCTCGAGTCACCCGTGGATATGCTCGTCCTCGGGATAAGCTTCACCTATATGCGAATTAACTATAAAACATAGGCAATACTAGCTAATAACTTCTCATACATTGCTCAAAATAGGTCTATGAATATACCACATTGATCTACATAACCTTAGGATCATACCCATATTTTTAGAAATATTTTTGGACCTCCCACGCGCCGCCACACGTCGGCGGGTGCACGGCAAGACGCGCCACCACGCGCAGGGAATCCTGACGGATTCCTTAACTGCCGTTAGGAATATTCCTCAGAATATTCCATTAAAACCCAATGGAAACCGTCCAAATTAACTGACGCCATGAGAATATTCCGTCTTCGTCCCCGACGAGTCACCAGTCGCCGGAAAACTGGTTAAAACTTTAAACTCACTATTCTCACTCGTTTCTTTACCATTTTTCATGAAATTTGAACCAAATGAAAGCTTAGAGTGAGAAGAATGGCATTATACCTATTTGGAGCTTCAAATCTCATGAAATCACATGGGGAAGCTTCGAAATTCCGACCAAACCTACAACTCTTCGTTTCCCGCGATCCCGACGTCCAAATTCTTCAAATGAACTACCCCAAGACTCATGAGAACCTCATTAAGCTTCCTATGAGCTTAGAATTCCTTGAAAATAACATATTTACGTGTGCATGAACAATGCACAATTCGAGGGTTAGGTTTCACGGGGTTTTCGAAGGTTTCAGGTTCTAAAACTTGTACCAATGGACTCCTGAGGTCAGAAGGAACACGAAATTGCTTACCTTGGTTTCGATCTGCAAGGTTGGAGATGCTTCTTGGATTTCCCATACGAAAATGCCGAGAGGAAGAGAGAGAAAAGTCCACGGGAGAGAGAGAGAAGGTATGTGTGTGGTCCAAAAGCCACCAATCAAAAACCAATAATTCCCTTACTTCCAATTGGGTCCAAAAACTTAGGGAAAAATAACAAATGGGTCCAAATCCAACTTAAATCACACAATACACTTTAACGTCTAAGGGTAAAATTGTCATAAAAAATAATCTTTCGAGACGGGCTGTGACAGAGCTGGACTGTGTCTAGAAGGAACTTATATCTTTCAACTATAATGCTAACTCCTCAAACAATTTCAGTGAAAAAGTTCACCTAGAGGCTCAAATTAATGAAAGTCTTGCTCAAGTCCTTAAGGAGGAGGAAATGATGTGGGCGCAAAAAACAAAATCTAATTGGTTAAAGCATGGTGATAAAAATACAAGACTTTTCCAACTTTGTGCTACAATTAGAAGAAAGAAAAACAAAATTAATAAAATCAAAGATGGCAATGGTATTTGGTGGTATAGAGGTAAGGGCCTGGAGCAAGTTTTTGTGCAGGAATTCAAAACGAGATTCACCAATCGATCCAACCCCCCTCCTCACTGCTGAGCACACCAACTTGATCTCTCATGTAATAAAACCATGCATTTCGAATTATCATAATACCATGTTAATTGAGGCTCCTTCAAGTGACGAGATTTGGAATGCTATTAAAAGCATGGAGGCTCTTAAAGCCCCAAGGGCGGATGGTATCCATGCGAGTTTCTTCTAGGAATGTGGGAGGAGGTAGGGCCTTCAATGTGCAATGTGGTGAAAGACTTTTTTGTAATTAACACAAGCCTAAAGTTAATCAACCATACCAACATTGCCCTAATCCCAAAAGTGGAGAATCTGGAAACAGTCAATAATTATCGCCCAATCAACCTCTGTAATGTTAGCTACAAAATTATAACAAAAGTAATGATCATCAGGTTAAGGCCCCTTTTGCAGGAGTGTCTTTCGCCCAACCAATGAGCCTTTGCTTCAGGTAGGTCAATACAGGATAATATCTTTATTGCTCATGAATTGTTCTCAACTTTTAACAGGAAGAAAGGTAGAACTAGGTAGCTAGCTATCAAGCTAGATTTGGAGAAAGCGTATGATCTCTTAAACTAGGACTATATTAAATGTGTGTTGGAAAGGTTTGGGTTTTGTACTAAGTGGATTAACCTAGTTATGGAATGTATATCTTCAACTTCTTTTTCCATTAACATTAATGGTAAGTCTCATGGACATTTCAGTGCAAGTAGAGGTATTAGGCAAGGGGACCCATTATCCCCCTATATTTTCATCCTTTGCATGGAACCCTTGATTAGGAAGTTGAATGAGTTAGCGTATACCCCAAAATCCCATATTGGCCTACTCAGTTCCCTGTTTGGCTACAAAGTTTCTAATCTTGTTTTTGCAGATGACTGCCTTATCTTTGCCAAAGCATCTCCATGGGTACCAAAAAGGTAAGGCAGTCAAGTGATTCTAAATTGTTTTGCAAGTGCTTCGGGTCAACAAATAAACTTCAACAAGTCTTCTTTATACTTTCCCTCTAATACAACTAACCAGTTACGAAGTGAAATTGTTAACATTCTTCATATTCAACATAAGATCACCATTGGAAAATATCTCGGTATACACAACATTGTGTTTTGGAATGACCATTTAAATGGGAACGAGATAATTAGGAGATTCAAACAAAAACTTGCTGGTTGGAAGGCCAACACCCTTTCAAAGGATGGTAAATCGCCAAAATGGTCCATAAGATTTGCATAACTCATCACTTTGATCCCTGAGATTCCAAATCGATAAAAGTGGTCCCTGAGATTGTCCACCATCCATCATTTGGTCATTCTGTTAAAAACTCCGTTAAGTGTCCCGGAGCTCTTAGCCAAAAGTTTGGGCAATTTTCAAAGCTTCATAACTCAATTGTTTCTTAACCAAATTCGACCCATAATTTATCAAAATGAAGATAGAAAAGTGTAGAATAAGATTATACCTATTTCAAAGTTGAATGGTTGCCAGAGATGGCAGGAAAATAGCCTCAAAGTTGACTGGTCCGAGTGAAAACTTGAAAACTTGCCGGAAACTAGGTAAACTTTAAACGTTCATAACTTCTTCAATACTCAACGAAATCAAGTGATTCAAAAACGAAAATCATACATCTCGACGATAGAAAGAGAATGGTACCCTTTTTGATGGCTAACTCGCCGTAGTTTGGCCGTAAAACGGCTTGAAAGTGGCTAACTTGAGACTAAGACAGCCACTTTCGAGCTGGTTTCTGGACAAATCATAGTGCGTTAGCCATCAAAAAGGTACCATTCTCTTTCTCTCGTCGAGATGTATGATTTTCGTTTTTGAATCACTTGATTTCGTTGAGTATTGAAGAAGTTATGAACGTTTAAAGTTTACCCAATTTCCAACGAGTTTTCAAGTTTTCACTCGGACCAGTCAACTTTGAGGCTATTTTCTGGCCATCTCCGGCACCATTGGGCTTCAACATAGGTATAATCGTATTCTACACTTTCTTATCTTCATTTTGATATATTATGGGTCGAATTTGGTTAAGAAAAGATTGAGTTACGAAGCTTTGAAAATTGCCCAAACTTCCGACCAAGAGCTATGGGACACTTAATGGAGTTTTTACTGGAATGACCAAAATGATGGATGATGGACAATCTCAAAGACCACTTTTATCGATTTGGAATATCAGGGACCAAAGTGATGAGTTATGCAAATCTCAGAGACCAATTTGGTGATTTACCCTTCAAAGGCAAGAAGACTCACTCTTGTCCAATCAAACCTTTCAGGTATGCCTAATCATATTATTTCTTGTTTTAAATGCCCTTTAAGTTAATAAGCAAATTAAACAGGGATTGTAGGGATTGTAGACAGTTTTTATGGGGCAATAGTCATAAATGTAATCCTGCGAGTTGGAAGGAAATTTGTAGACCAAAGAGTGCGGGTGGCTTAGGTATCAGGAACCTAGACCATTTGAATAAGGCTTGTCTTGCTAAACTAGGTTGGAAAGTGCTTTTTGATAAGGATAATTGGTGGGCTAATATAGCCAGACGAAAATACCTTAGATACATATGATGGGTTTCTAGACACCAAAACTAAGCAAAACCACTCGCTTGCCTAAAATCCTGGGGTCCCGAGACATTATCAGTAGGGGTATGAGGTGGGTGATGGCAAGGACATCATGTTCTGGACTTTCTGGACTCACAACTGGGTTTTTCCTCACCCTCTCTTTCATCTCATCCCAGAAAATCAAGGACATGAAATTCAATAGGGAGATCAAGGTTGCTGATTTTATTGTTGACAGGCACTGGGATAAGAATAGGTTAAATCAAGTAATAGACACCTATACAGCAAATAAAATCTGTAATATTCCTATTCCTATTCATTCTTCCAAGGATGCAGTTGTCTAGGGGCCTAGTAATAATAGTAAGTTCACGGTAAAATCTGCAACTTGGTTTCAAATGGAGGATCTTGGCCATTCCCCATCTCAAAACCTTATAAATAGAGTGTGGAAGCAAGTCTTGCCTCCCAAACTAAAGTTATTTGCGTAGAGTCTCATCAAAGGTAAACTTCAAACTAGAAAGAAGCTAAGCAGGTTCGTTCCCAATATAAATACTCAGTGCCCCATGTGCAACAACCAAGAGGAAGATATTGATCATCTGTTCCTCCACTGCCAGTATGCTAAGTAGGTTTGGAGTTGTGCCACTGATATGTCTTTATCAAATTTTGATATCAACCTCAAGATAAGTGATTGGCTTGTGAACCTCTCTCACAAAAATTCGAATGCTGTAAGCAATTTTAGCAAAGCTATTTCTATTTGCTGGCAGATTTGGAATGGTAGAAATGGATGCATTTTCAGGAAAGAAAGGCATATCCATACCAGAGCTTTTATCCGGGCTATGGCTATGGTTAATGAGTATTTCAAGGATAATGTGAAGAGCTGGGAAAATACGCTGGTAACAAGTGATGATAAAGTGATCAAATGGAATTGTCCATCGTACCCATATGTTAAAATAAATTTCGACGGTTCGGTGTCAAACTCCTTGGCGGCGGGAGGTTTCATTATCAGGAACTGGAGCGGTAAACCTATTCTCGCTGGTGCTATGAGTTTGGGGTCTTCTACCATCAATGTTGCTGAGGCCATGGCGCTGTGTGAGGCACTAATCTGGGCTAGGAGGAGAAACTTGACGCATGTGTGTGTGGAGGGTGACTCAAAACTTACCATTGATGTTGTTCGTGGTGCTTGCGAAACGCCGTGGAACTTGAGGTCTATCATTGAAGATATCAGGTGGTGTGCCTCTTTCTTCCAGGATATCAAATGGGGGCATGTTTTCAGGAAGACGAATTTTGTTGCAGATGCTATGGCGTCTATTGGGCTGAAAATGGATAATCTTTGTATATGGGATCCTTGTCTTCCTGTCGAAGCAAACTCAGCCCTGTTATTTGATTGTAATGGCTCCGGCTGTGTGAGGGGCTTCTCTCTTTAATGAAGTTTTATTTTTCCATAAAAAAAATAATTAAAAAAAAAAAGAGTTAAGTTCTGCTGTGACTCTAGTTTTATGGACAAGTAATTTACCCAGATTCAAAAACATTGTGTTTCATCTGAGAAATGTGACTCTAGGTTTTCATACATTTTGCTGATGCATTTCCTTAGTTGACACGACAAACTTTTTTCCGGGAGATTATTGTGCCTGTATAGTGAACAAGAACTCTCAAGTTTGTTAATAAAGATGAAACAAATCGTAGGCGAAACTGAAGAACAAGAATCTACACATCAACAACTAATTTTTGTGACTTGTGAACTGGGAACATGCATCAGTAAGAAACAATGTAAAAAGAAAACAAATTATAAGACGCATTCAATGTTTTCGCACTTCTGGATTTTTGTCTGCGCCTTATATTACATGTCTAAGAATCATACAAGCTAGGGAAGACGCCGTTCTCTACATTTACAGGTTCAATCCACCGCAGTGACAACAAGAATAACAGAAAATATGTAAGTCAGCATAAATCCTCATCAACATAATAATTCGGTCAGTTTTGGTTTGAAAAAGGAAGTTGATCACTAGGAGCTTCCAAACCCAAGAAACTGGTCTACTAGTTTTGCTACAGACTTTGCCAAGCTGTCTGCTGCATTCTGTGTGGATGCCTCCGCATATACGCGTATAACATCTTCTGTTCCTGATGGTCGTATAAAACATCGGCCTCTAGGGTATTTAACCGCAATCAACAGGGAAAATCCTCAAAAATTTGTTTGTAAATTGTATATACCAGTAAAATTAGGAAAAATGGCAAATTTTCCTGTGCAACAAACAAATACTGCTAATCAACTTAACGGTGCAGACCAATAATCAACACGGATATCGTGCAGAGCAAAGGACTGAACTGTATGAAAAATAAAAGGAGAAATCTACTTACCGGTTTCAGCGTCAATGGCTTCTTGAATGCCAGGGGGTGTCACAGCCACAGTTTCTGCATTTTCTGTAACAACAGCAGTTCTGTCCATAACCTTGACCTGATAATTGTGAAGCAGAAGAATTAGATTCTAGGCACGTTGCGTCCAACAAGAATACGGAGGAAACTCAATTAATTTTCAAAACAGATAACAAGAAAGCCCGAAAAGAAAACAACCATAAAGACAATAAACTGACCATAAGATAGACAGATGACCAAGGAAACTTGCCTTAAGCTGCCTACTGGGTAGATCCTGATAAAGCTCATTCCACCTCTGTATCGACCACCCCATATGTTTCAGAATGACCTCAACCAAGAGTACCCCACTCAACGCGTCCCCAACAGCCTGGTTAATTAATTCACTAACAGCCAAGATTCTCAAAGCTGCCTTATGCTGTTCTGAACCTGAAAAGAAACAATCATGTTCTTCATTTAGATAGGTAATGGACAATCATGTCAGCACTAATGTAGTGGATAAAGACTGCTTTAACCTTTAAATGCATCAGAAAGCTCAGTAGTCCTGGTCTCTAACCAGCGTAAGTAATGTTCTGAGAACAAGATGGTGCCATGACCATTTGCTTCAAAGTAAATCCCAATATCATACTTGGCAGCTTTCTCATGAAGGTATTTCACTCCTGTAGGAGTAAAAGTGACTTCTAGGCCTAACTGTTTGAGATAATCCATGGATGATAATCATTATTTCCATTAACATCTATTTCCTTACTCTAAATGCTTAGTTGCTCCTTGATGAATATAGCAAACAAAGATAAAATCTTGTCCCCATCGACGAGTTCAATCTTATTACTACTTCTAGATGGCACAATAAAATATACAAGCTGATCAGCATCACCATCCAAACTAGCACACCTGAAAAGCTAGAACCATCCATACAGTTAGTCCCTGCCTTTGACATCTAATGTAACACTTTAGATCAGTAGTTGAGCATTACTAATTGACCAAATAGAAAATTTAAGTAGTTTGAAACCCCGAAACAATGGTTGGATATTGCACACTGGCATCCTTTGGTACCAAACTAGTATTGGGGTAAAAAATATTTAAAATAAAACCAAACTTGTATCGTAGCCAACAAATGTTTGCATCAATGAAAAGATACATCCATTGTAAGCAATCCAACAAGTTGTTAAATCGGATCAAAATTCAAGTTTTCCAATAGTAGTATGCTAGTACGACAAACTTTAGTAATGTTTTCCAATGTGTTGCAATAAAGCATACGATAATAATAACAAATCAACAAGCCACCAAAATTCAGGGTTTCTCCCATCTATCTCATAATCTCATTAACGTAGTATATGTACTTGCATCCATATGTACACAACAGAATTTGTCAGGATAATGCAATCATCAGTCATTCTCCAGCAATATCTCTATGATGCAGGCATTTCAAGCAAGTTACTTTAAGTAACTGATAATCAAAATTCATTTCACAATCCACAGATAACTGACCTAATCCCAACATCCTGTGAACCAAAACTACAAGGAACGACCTTTTCTTTCTGCACATGATCAGCACCAACTCCTTCATTCAGTACACCAGCTCCTTCTTTTCCGGAGTTCCGAATCTCAATAACCAAACCAGTCAACATCGTCTTCAAAAGTTCCAAGTTTTTCTCCACCAACACCATTTGCCCCATCCACAACCAACTTGTCATCCACATCACTGGGATGAGTTCCACTAGTAATCAAATCTACCAAGCACCTAACCAGCCACACAAAACACTTAATGAAGGCATTCAAACAACAATGAATTTTTTTAAAGATCAAACTAACTCATTACACAAAACTCTAGCTCCAACTAACCTAAATGAGCTTGAAAACTGCTTGAAGTAATCGTTGTCTGATACTTTCAAACCCTTATTTCTAGCACGAACCATCCAGTGTAGTTGTGGAGTAGTTAAAATTCCCAAGTCATGGGCAACCGCTCCAATAATTGAACTGATTCCCTTTAAAGGAACAAATGCTAAGAAATGAGGAGCGTAAAACGATTTAGAAACTGCATGGTATGCAATGGTAAAAGAGAAGATACCTGTTTAGCAGCCTCAACCAGAGATTCTCCACTGGATCTTGTATCTCTTGCCAACAATATCTCCACGGATTTTGCTCCATCGACTGCGATTTTTTCATTTTCAACAAATTCAGCTATCAACTGTTCAAGAGTTCAATCAGCCTTGTACACAAATTCACAAGAAGAAAAGAAAGGAGTGAGCACGCGCACACACACAGAAAGGCTATATAGAAAAAGAAAAACAGACATGAACAAGCTGTTGGGGATCACGAGCATTGGTGAGGGTATCAGCGAATGGCTCCCAGTCTTGAGAAAGCATTCCACCACTCGGGTCAGCAACTTTGACTCCATTATCAGAGACTTTGTTGTGAGATGCTGTGATCATCAGGCCGATCACTGATTGGATCTTGAGGGCCCTTGGAGCAGCCAAAATTCCCACCCTGTAAAGTGTGGATTGGAGGATTGAGGCATCAGCTCTGAAGCCAGCCGTTCCATACGATAGTTTCACACCTGGTGTCAACATCTCAAAATTAACAAACCAGAAACCGAATTCCGTTGAGAGGAAAGGGAAAATGCGAGAGAGAGAGAAATGTGGACCTTGTGGAGGCGGGAAGCGAGATGAGGAGCTGAGGAGGAGTGAACGTTGGTCTTTATTCATGGTTTGTTAATCCTGATTGAAACTAACATCAAAGAGTTTGAGTTTCAGGCATATAACTAGCAGTTCCCGCGTTGCTGCGGGTCTTAAAACTACTGGACATAAAAGAAGAAAACAGCCAATGCAAACTTGTAATGGATAGTTTGTAATTAATAGGTTTTTAGTATGTTCATGCTATTTAAACACAAAAAATATAATAAGAAAAAGAAGTTGAGTGTTGGCAAAAAGTGATGTAATTTGTGGCATACCTGTAGTCAGGTCTGTGTAATCGATTTAGTTGTGAACACTGGTAACATGTATAACTCAGAGAACAAAAAATAGCAGAAACTGAAGAAGAAAATGATGTGCACAGAGAATATACTGCAGTAACTATAAATTAAGGTTAGAAGTGTTTTAATTTTGATATAAATTTGTGGTCGAGAATTATGCATAAGAGGATAACTGCTTTTATGAGTGAGCATATAATAAGTCAAAACGATTATTAATAATTAACGAAATGTTTGAAGTAAAAAAAATATACATTTGATGTTGAAATTCGATATCATAATGTAACTGTAACTTATTAGAAGGGTTTAAATTGGCATTAACTGGTCTATAACAGTTTGTCCAATTATATTGAATATCATTAGACCATGTTGTGATACGATGTTACTGGAAAACGAAGAAAAAATTATATAAGCTATTAGAAACAATATACAATTGTAAATGTAAAGTTGTGTAATTTGATTCTTAATAAGCATGCATATATACCGTTTGGATATGAAGAATTAAAAAACATATAGAGCTGTGCACTTAGTTGAGGTAAGAGTTTAGATGATGGGAATCCATGCTGATAATTTGTTGAGGAAAACAAAACTTTAGTTTGATGTTCAAGCAGATGGGAACAGACAGAAAGAACAAAAGGTACAATACATAATAAAAAGAAGATGATGTCCAAAGATTGGAAAAGCAGGTTAAGAAGTAAATTTATGTTTTATACCGACTAAAATGATTGTCAAATTTGCAGCAAGCTATCTTTGAATGAATAAAAAATAGGGTAAAAATTGTAGGCAAATTTGATCAGGTGAACTGGAGAAAATTGAAAACCAGTATTAAAAATGCATCACAAATGAGAATATGGTGTAAAATGATATGTAAGCCAGTTTTGTACTGATTCTAATGTAAATATGGGAAAAAGGATGTTCAAAGATGGATCCGATAGAGCTGATTAGGTGTCTCTGTGTAACACAGAGATACTATTTGCTCAGTTATTTCAGCTTTGATCATTTGGATAAATAATCATCACTTCCATATTTTCCCTTCAGTGGGATGATCTTTTTGTTTTACAATGTTATCTAGGAAGAAACTCATTGGATCATGCAATAACAAATAGAAAAACTATTTAAAAGAAAAACTAAGTGGGGTCGGCTATATGAATCCTAGAATGTCATTGCGCTCGGTTTTGTGTCATGTCCTCCTTTAGATCCAAGTACTCTAAGTCTTTTCTTAGGGTCTCTTCCAAAGTTTTCCTAGGTTTTCCTCTACCCCTTCGGCCCTGAACCTCTATCCCATAGTCACATCTTCGAACCGGAGCGTCAGTAGGCCTTCTTTGCACATATCCAAACCCATTTTGTGTACGTGTTGATGTTTCACCGCCCAACATTCTGTGCCATACAGCATCGCCGGCCTTATTGCCGTCCTATAAAATTTTCCCTTGAGCTTTAGTGGCCTACTACGGTCACACAACACGCCGGATGCACTCTTCCACTTCATCCATCCAGCTTGTATTCTATGGTTGAGATCTCCATCTAATTCTCCGTTCTTTTGCAAGATAGATCCTAGGTAGCGAAAACGGTCGCTCTTTGGTATTTCATGATCTCCGATCCTCACCCCTAACTCATTTTGGCCTCCATTTGCACTGAACTTGCACTCCATATATTCTGTCTTTGATCGGCTTAGGCGAAGACCTTTAGATTCCAACACTTCTCTCCAAAGGTTAAGCTTCGCATTTACCCCTCATGAGTTTCATCTATCAACACTATATCGTTTGCGAAAAGCATACACCAAGGAATATCATCTTGAATATGTCCTGTTAACTCATCCATTACCAACGCAAAAAGGTAAGGACTTAAGGATTGTTGATGCACAAAATCAGTGAGGACTTTGGTACAATAGAAAGTATTAAGTTTGTGATCTTCGCTAGATTGCTCTGGTCATTAGTGTGGATAAGTATGTAAATGGATAGAGACAGGAAAGCAAACACAAGATGTACGTGGTTCACCTAGATTGGCTACATCCACGGAGTAGAGGAGTTCTCATTAATTATGAAGGGTTTACACAAGTACATAGGTTCAAGCTCTCCTTTAGTGAGTACAAGTGAATGATTTAGTACAAATGACATAGGTTCAAGCTCTTGTCTTCACTTGCCTTATCTGTCTCATAGGTAGATGTGGCATCTTCTCTGGAAGTACTCTTCCTCCATCCAAGGGTGGTATCTTTAACTGGTGGAGATGCACAAGGTAATGTATCAATTTCACTTGAAGCTTACTTGTAGTTTCAGGCTTGGTCAAGCGCGATACAAATCATGTAGTAGGAGTCCCCCAAGTCGCCGAGCTAGGGGATCTGCTGAAAGAGGCGACAGACAAGGTAAGCAATCAAAGCTCCAAGCAATCAGTCCCAGAACAGAAGTTTGATTTTGAGTTCCGGCTGATTGTTCTCATTCTCCCTATCTTGCAGGCAGCATGAAGGATAAAGAGAAGAAAATGAGAATAGATGATATGAGATACTTTTGCTTTTGAAGAAGTAACTTTCCACAGGCTTATTCTTGAACTGGGCTGGAGGATTTTCTAGTTTCTTCCAGAGTATAAGGCCGACTGAAGAATTTGAGGGTCAAAACAAGTCCATCAAATCTAGAGTATATTCGACCCTGCTGATATGGGATACTTTTGCTGTTGACAAAGTAGTGGATGTATCGGCACGTGTTCTGTTACGCTTGTCTCCACATGCTTCCTTGTATCCTTCTCACTTTCCCTATATGTTTCTCAGGCAGATGTGGTATCTTCTCTGGAAGCATAAGATGTTGAAGATGAGTACTCGAGAGTAATGCCAGGTAAGTAATCAGGTACGGGGTTCCAGGCAGTTAGTTCCTAACTAGAAGCTTGATTCCAAGTGCTGATTGATTGCTCTCTTTCTCCTTGTCTTGCAGGTAAGAACAAGGTCAAAGGAAAAGACAGGGAAAAAGCATGATATGGGATACTTTTGCTTTTAACCCTGATGATATGAGACATTCTTGCTCTGGTGTAGCTTGTTTGCAGAGGGATTATCGGGGGGAAAGAAAGCTGAGTATTTCGAGAGGCTTCGTTGGGAGTGCCCTCTCAGATATGAGGAAGGGTTGAACATTTTTGCAAGTCTGCCTGTCCGTTGAGGATGGAGGTCGACATATATAGGAGTTTCCTTATCAACAAGTGAAGGGAAAATTATGAGTTTTCACATATAGGAATTTCAAAATGACTAATATGCATATACAAATCAAATTTAATATACGAAAGCAGCGGAAGCATTTATAACAAATTATCAAAGCTATAGTCATGCAAATCCCCTTCAAGGTTCATAGGTTTATATATAATGCATCAAAACAATTTTAGAGAAGAACAAAGTGAAGGTTTAGTCTAATACCTCTTGATCTAGACTTGAGACCAAGGATGGACCACCTCCAAGCCCTTTGTTCCTTGAACTCCTTGAGCCTAGCTTCCCTCCTTGCCTCCTCCACTTTGTTAGAATGAGTGCTCCTAGGTTCTCTTCAAGTTTCCAAAGTAGGAAACCTCTAAAGATCCTCACCCACTAGTGTAGTGAGAAGGATGAAGGAATAACCAAAAGGGTGAAAGATGTGTTAGTAAAAACACCCCTAAGGTGGCCGGCCTTTGTAGTGTTAGAGAGCTATTTTTCTTTTGCCTCTTTGTTGTTTTAACACTTCAAAAACCCTAATGAACAATATCTCTATAAAGTTCCTTATATAGACAAAAAGAAACCTAGTCAACCACTTGACTAAATATCTCTCCCTTTCCACTTAAAGTGGCCGGCCTCTTGTGTTGGATTTGGGCTTTGGGCTTTTATATATTTCAAGTCATCCAATGCTTGAATAAAAGCCCAATGAGTTTAGGCCCAATGGGCCCAATTAAACCAGAACGTTTCTTTAAGCCCAAAACGATCTTTATCGCTTTTATGATTTCTTTAGACTTTCTAAATTAATCACAACACTTAATTAATCCAATTAATTATTTCCATCATCCATTAGTTACTCACTACAATAGTGTATTGGTGAACAATCTTTTAGGTTCTAATTAGCAAGGCAGTGAGGTGATTGGCACCAATCCAATTGATTATATTTAATCCAATCACTTAGTGAATTAAAACATACTTTTAATTCACCTTCTTCTTTGACGACTACATTTAATCATTTAGAAGAACTCACAAGCCATGAGTGACATCTAACCATATATCATGGCTACCCAAGCTAATGTAGAAGTTTGTTCGGAGAACCTATTCAGTTGGAATTACAATGTAATTCGATCCTTCTCTAAAACAATACTCTCAATCACATTACTAGGGTATGGAAATATTACGTCAAACCCCTAATGTGATTATTCCTTCTTATATGATTCTTTTGAGTCGTATAGGAACGCTTTCCTTTATTACGCTCGATACTTCGGCCGAAGATTCCCGAATCATATCTTAGAGTATTCTTCCTCTCTTATCGAGGATTAGAGATTCCTTGTTGCGCATACACTTGCCTTCATGACTAAGTGGCTTAACCCCAATTATGCCGTGGACACCCGCGAATGGGGAGACTTTGACATAATCAAAGATTAAGTACTTAACCACAAGACAACGACGATGCCTCAGGTCAAAGGGCTACTTACATTATTCCAACCATTAGAGTTACTTGCTTGACATGTGAGTAGACCTCCATGCAAGTACTCTCGTTCGATTGTGTTCAGTGAACTCATTCCCTTAATGAGCACCTACATACTTGTCTTAGTGTCACAACACAAATGGGATAAGACTTTCCATCCTTCCATTTGAAGCAGACACAGTATGTACCGGTCTAAGCATTGTCAGTATCCCTTCGACAATCCAATGACCAGGAACCTTTTTGGACATTTGGTTATGTGAAGAAGGTCTCTGTAGTTTAACATCATTAGATTACTTCTTCAATCGATCCATTGTCCATGGATACACTATTTAGGACATATATCGTTTATTGAGATAGTCCTAATTAGTATCTTTGCCATTTGATGTATAAGATTCATCTATACATCGATTTATTTGTCCTAAAAGGTTTCTTCCAAAGATTGACTTTCAGGGCATATTTCTAACAACAAGTAGTAATGCTATTCCTTTACCCTGCTTGGTCATAGCACGGTAGTGGGAGCTGCCAGCTTCACATGTGTCAGAGCACTTTGAAAAAGTTGTCTGTGGTATCTGGAAAGCTGATATTGTGTGTGAAGATTACAGACAAGCTTTATCCAAGGAGATCTGGCTCTCAAAGTTGAGAAATCGGTGCCTCTTCGGTTTTCGAACAAGCATACTGTCGAGGATCTGGCTCTCGAGATTCGAAGAACGGTGCCTCTTCGATTTTTGAGAGAGCAATCCTGCTGGGAGTCTGGCTCTCGAGATTCGGAGAGCGGTGTCTCTTCGATTTTTGAGAAAGTAATCATGTTGGGAGTCTGGCTCTCTTGATTCGGAGGTGCCTCTTCGATTTTGGAGCAATCAATCTTGTTGGGAATGTTTTCTCGAATGTGAGTAAAGGTTGGGCATGTTTGCTAGTCTACCTTGCCACGGAGCATAGAGGTTGACACATAGGGACTTTCCAATTATCCAGCAGTGGTGCTGTTCCTTTACCCTTGTGGGTAATAATATGGTAGCTAGACCTTCAAAATTTATGTGTCTAAACTTTGTTAGTGCTGTTTCTTTGCTATTATTTTGCCCTTCTTGGTCATAACGATGTAGTGAGAGCTGCAAGCTTCACATGTCTAAACTTTATCAGAGATCTTTGGCAAAGTTATCTGTGGTACCCATGAGCTGATGGTGCGTGTGGAAAGTGGATGATTGAACAGTAAGATTCACATGCTTTCTACTTCACCAGAAATCTTCAACAGAATGCCCGTAATTTCAGCAAAGCTGAGTGTGCATGTGACAGGTGCTGACAAGGCTGAGAAAAGCAGGTGCCTCTTCGATTTCTGAGATTGGCCCTCGTGGTCTCTGAGCAGCCTAGCTTTTGAGAAAGCAAGCGTCTCTTCGATTTCTAAGATCGGCCTTCGTGGTTTTTGAGCAGCCCAGCTTTTGAGAAAGCAAACGCCTCTTCGATTTCTGAGATCGGCCCTCGTGGTCTCTGAGTAGACCAGCTTTTGAGAAAGCAAACGCCTTTTCGATTTCTAGGCAGGCGCCTCTTCGATTTCTGAAGCTCCGTCGAGTGCAGATTTTTATAGAGGTTGGCATTAAGTTCCAAAGCACACTTGAATCTTCACCAGTAGAAGCTCCATTCTTGCACTTCTAAGATCTTGATTTGTCCGACCTTTTCTCTCTTCAACACCTTTGAAAATGTCTGGCCCCTTCGACCGTCGTTTTGACTTGAACCTTGTTGAAGAGGCAGCCACGCCTTCTCCAGACAACATATGGCGCCCATCCTTCTTATCCCCTACTGGTCCTCCTACTGTTGGGGATTCCGTGATGAAGAATGATACGACTGCTGCGGTGGTGGCCAGAAACCTTCTCACTCCCAAAGATAACAGACTACTTTCCAAACGGTCTGATGAGTTGGCTGTTAAGGATTCTCTGGCTCTAAGTGTTCAGTGTGCAGGTTCTGTGTCTAATATGGCCCAACGCCTATTTGCTCGAACCTGCCAAGTTGAATCATTGGCGGCTGAAGTGATGAGTCTCAAACAGGAGATTAGAGGGCTCAAGCATGAGAATAAACAGTTGCACCGGCTCGCACATGACTATGCTACAAACATGAAGAGGAAGCTTGACCAGATGAAGGAATCTGATGGTCAGGTTTTACTTGATCATTAGCGGTTTGGGGTTTGTTCCAAAGGCATTTATTGCCTTCGTCTTCTGGGGCTGTACCGCGTAATGAAGCTCCAAATGATCAACCTCCGATGCCTCCTCCTTCTAGGGTTCTGTCCAGTACTGAGGCTCCGAATGATCCCCCTCCGGTGCTTTCTCTTTCTGGGGCTCTACCGACTGCTGAGACTTCTCCTAAGCAACCTTTGTGAAGGCTCCCTCTTGTTTGTTTATTTTGACTCATGTATATGTACATATTTGTAACTTATCGGAGATATCAATAAATAAGCTTTGCTTCATTTCAACGTATTGTGTTAAATACACCAAAGCCTTCTTCACTGAGTGGGGTCGACTATATGAATCATAGAACGCCATTGTGCTCGGTCCTGTGTCATGTCCTCCGTTAGATCCAAATACTCTAAGTCTTTTCTTAGAGTCTCTTCCAAAGTTTTCCTAGGTCTTCCTCTACCCCTTTGGCCCTGAACCTCTGTCCCGTAGTCGCATCTTCTAACTGGAGCGTCAGTAGGCCTTCTTTGCACATGTCCAAACCACCGTAACCGATTTTCTCTCAATTTTCCTACAATTTCAGCTACTCCTACTTTACTTCAGATATCCTTATTCCTAATCTTATCCTTTCTCGTGTGCCCACACATCCAACGAAGCATCCTCATCTCCGCTACACCCATTTTGTGTACGTGTTGATGCTTCACCGCCCAACATTCTATGCCATAAAGCATCGCCGGCCTTATTGCCGTCCTATAAAATTTTCCCTTGAGCTTCAGTGGCATACGGCGGTCACACAACACGCCTCCACTTCATCCATCCAGCTTGTATTCTATGGTTGAGATCTCCATCTAATTCTCCGTTCTTTTGCAAGATAGATCCTAAGTAGCGAAAACGATCGCTCTTTGGTATTTCCTGATCTTCAATCCTCACCCCTAACTCATTTTGGCCTCCATTTGCACTGAACTTGCACTCCATATATTCTGTCTTTGATCGGCTTAGGCGAAGACCTTTAGATTCCAACACTTCTCTCCAAAGGTTAAGCTTCGTATTTACCCATTCCTGAGTTTCATCTATCAACACTATATCGTCTGCGAAAAGCATACACCAAGGAATATCATCTTGAATATGTCCTGTTAACTTATTCATTACCAACACAAAAAGGTAAGGACTTAAGGATGAGCCTTAATGTAATCCTACAGTTATGGGGAAGCTTTCGGTTTGTCCTTCATGAGTTCTTACGGCAGTCTTTGCTACTTCATACATATCCTTTATAGCTTGGATATATGCTACTCGTACTCCTTTCTTCTCTAAAATCCTCCAAAGAATATCTCTTGGGACCCTATCATACGTTTTTTCCAAATCTATAAAGACCATGTGTAAATCCTTTTTCCCATCTCTATATCTTTCCATCAATCTTCGTAAGAGATAGATTGCCTCCATGGTTGAGCGTCCTAGCATGAACCCGAATTGGTTGTCCGAAACCCGTGTCTATTGCCTCAATCTATGCTCAATGACTCTCTCCCAGAGCTTCATTGTATGACTCATTAGCTTAATACCCCTACAGTTCATGCAATTTTGTACGTCGCCCTTATTCTTGTAGATAGGCACCAAAGTGCTCTTTCGCCACTCATTTGGCATCTTTTTCGTTTTCAAAATCCTATTGAAAAGGTCAATGAGCCATGCTATACCTATCTCTCCCAAGACTTTCCACACTTCGATCGGTATATCGTATGGGCCCACTGCTTTTCTATGCTTCATCTTCTTCAAAGCTACAACCACTTCTTCCTTCCTGATTCAACTATAAAAGGAGTAGTTTCTACACTCTTTTGAGTTACTCAACTCCCCTAAAGAAGTACTCCTTTCATGTCCTTCATTGAAAAGATTATAAAAATAACCTTTCCATCTGTCTTTGACCGCATTCTCTGTAGCAAGAACCTTTCCATCCTCATCCTTGATGCACCTTACTTGGTTTAGGTCCATTCTCTTCTTTTCCCTTGCTCTAGCTAGTTTATAGATATCCAACTCTCCTTCTTTGGTATCTAGTCGCTTATACATGTCGTCATAAGCTGCTAACTTAGCTTCTCTCACAACTTTCTTCGCCTCTTGCTTCGCTCTTCTATACCTTTTACCATTTTCATCGGTCCTGTCCTTGTATAAGGCTTTACAACATTCCTTTTTAGCCTTCACCTTTGTTTGTACTTCCTCATTCCACCACCAAGATTCCTTTTGGTGTGGAGCAGAGCCCTTGGACTCTCCTAATACCTCTTTTGCTACTTTTCAGATACAACTAGCCATGGAATCCCACCTTTGGCTAGCTTCCCCCTTTCTATCCCACCCACACTAGGTGATTACTTTCTCTTTGAAAATGACTTGTTTTTCTCCTTTTAGATTCCACCATCTAGTCCTTAGGCACTTCCAAGTCTTGTTCTTTTTTCTCACTCTTTTGATATGTACATCCATCACCAACAAGCGATGTTGATTAGCCAAGCTCTCTCCCAGTATAACTTTGCAATCCTTACAAGTTATACGATCCCCTTTCCTCATTAGAAGAAAATCTATTTGTGTTTTTGACGACCCACTCTTGTAGGTGATCATATGTTTTTCTCTCTTCTTAAAGAAGGTGTTGGCTAAGAAGAGATCATATGCCATTGCAAAATCCAAGATAGCTTCCCCATCCTCGTTTCTCTCCCCAAAACCATGGCCACCATGAAAACCTCCATAGTTGCCTGTCTCCCTGCCCACGTGTCCATTTAAATCTCCTCCTATAAATAACTTCTCTGTCTGGGCAATTCCTTGCACCAAGTCTCCAAGGTCTTCCCAAAATTTCTCCTTCGAACTCGTATCCAACCCTACTTGAGGTGCGTACGCACTAATCACATTGATAAGTTCTTGTCCTATTACAATCTTGATTGCCATGATTCTATCTCCTACCCTCTTGACATCTACAACATCTTGTGTCAAGGTCTTATCCACGATGATGCCAACACCGTTTCTCGTTCTATTTGTGCCCGAATACCAAAGTTTAAACCCTGAGTTTTCTAGATCCTTTTCCTTAAGACCAACCCACTTAGTTTCTTGTAGGCACATAATATTTATCCTTCTCCTCACCATAACTTCCACTACTTCAATAGATTTTCCCGTTAAGGTTCTTATATTCCACGTTCCTAAACGCATTCTACTCTCTTGAACTCTACCCTTCTGTCCTAGCTTCTTCACCCTCCCCCGTCCAATAGGATCAAAGTACTTCTTTTGTGTGTCCTGTGTAAAGTTGATAGGAGCATATGCTCCCAAACAACTTTGAGTGGAGTCGTTCGAAAAGAAGTTTCTATGGCCCCCTTGCTCATTTAACACTGCATCCGGGTGCCGATGGAGATACAGCGACCCTTGCTCACTTATCACTGTGCTCGGGCCACACAACGCGCCACTTACGGGTGACGCCCTAGCTTTAGCGCGATTTCGTTCTGGATTTATTTTCATAAGGATTCGATGTAACTGAGGAGTGCCGGATGTCGACTACCTGACGCCCTCCCCCTCCTCCTTTACCCGGGCTTGGGACCGGCAATGTAAGATAAACTTACACAGACGGAGTTAAAAACTATTTAAAAGAATAACAAAGATAATTTTTGCAGTACATGGAAAATATAAACTTGTTTGAATAAAAAGCCTAAGATGAAAGGGTCATATTACGTACCTGAAGTACAAATGGTTTTAAAGGCTGTACATTGAAGCTGCAAAAAATAAAGAGCATCACATGCTGAAAACAAAAAGAAAACCAAATTGTTAGCGTAGACAGAGCAGGCAAAACATAAAAGAAACCAAAATTTGAAAAATTGTTCCATGCAGACACCAAATGTTTCAAAAGGTTATCAAAACGGAACAAAATTGGTTAATTTGTTATGTAAGCAAAGCAAAGAAAGGAGTTGGATTGAAGCTGATTTAAGGATTTTTCTGACTTGGCCAACCTATGTGGCTAGGGCTTCAAACACTAAAACCCCGTACAATGCACATAAAAGTAACCACCGCCGGGTAAGCAAACATAAGTTACTTTCATAAAAAATTAAAACTAAAAACATAAACTTCAAACAGGCAAAATCTGACAACCAGCATATCAATCCAAAATAAAAACTTCTACCACCAACAGCATAAACAAATTTAAAACCACAATTAAAACTAATGTTGACTGTCCTCCTTTCCATGTTTGTGTTCCCTCTGCCGGATAAAAGCGACGAAGACAAAGCTTTCCAAAATTCTAATAAGTCTACATATCATCAATTTCCCAACAAAACACATAGGTTCCAGCACTAACAACACAAAAAGTTTTAAAATTCTTCCTCTCCCTGTTCTTAAGACAGAAAGACAAAACTTTCCAAAATTCCAACAAATCCTCTCATTTCTTCCCAAAAATTATAAATCCATTTTAATCCTACAATTATTAATGCATTTCGAAACTGTAAAAAAGCAGGACATAAAACTTACCCAGAATATAAGAGCAGCGTCACAGGTGCTAGCAAATGTCAGATTTATTAACAGAGCAACCAAAATGCAAAATGCTCTTTTAGCCGGGAAAGGCCTAACAGAGCACCACAACTGAAAGAACAATGAAATCGTTAGGTTTTTTTTTTTCCAAATAAGCAAAAATCCAAAATAAAAATTGAAAGACAACCATTATAAAATATACCTTAGCTGAATAACATCTGTTCTGCAGCGATCTGATGACGGGCCGCGACCAAAACGGGTTGAAAATCGGCCAAAGTTCAGCCACAACCCAAAAATCTTAGGCAGAAAAAAAAAAAAGAATAACACTCTGAATTATTGACCCCCCGATCGCAACTTTGGAAACCTTGGAAACCACTTTTTTGTGGGGAAGAAGACTCTCGAAGTCGAGAGAATAAGGATGGCGGACACGCGGACAACACGGGTAAAAACGTCATTTCAGCATACGAAGCAGGCCAGACAAAGGAAAACAAATGATTGACCCAGGGGCAGTTCCGCCCTTTCACTATTTATGAACAGTGCCGGTTTCAACTAAGTTTTAGTATATATAATGTATACATTCACATACAGTTAAATATACATACATACATACATATACATATATATAAAATCTCGTTACTGAAACCTGCAACCATTCTTTCTAATAAAATAATCAACAGATGAAATTTTGTTCTTTCTAATAAAATAATCAACAGATGAAATTTTGTCCAATCAACCAAAATTTACCCAAAGATAATAACTATCCAGATAGAACAAAACCCAATTAATTAATTTTCACAAATTACTGAATCCAGATCAGTTTACAAGAATGATTTCAGGCAATACTAAGGGTTGGTTTGGTATTGCTGTACTTTGAAAAAAAAAACTGCTGTGAGAATAAGCGGTTGTGCTGTGAGAATAAGCGGATGTGAAATAAATCAGCGGAGTGTTTGGTAAACTTTTTTGTAAAAGTGCTTTTGGAAAAAAAAAACAATCTGATAGTGGGTCTTTTCATTAAAGGAGCACTGTAGCTCCGTGTACTTTGAAAAAAAACCAGTTTTCCAAAGCTGCAAATAGCAGCTTCAGCTTTTTCCTTTGATTTCAGCTTATTCTCACAGCAGCTTTCAAAATAAGCCTTTTTTTTAGTTTACCAAACATCTAAAACCCTCACAGCTTTTTTTTATGGATGTTTTTTTTTTTAAGCACCTTACTTCCAAACCAGCCTTAATATGCAGAGAGAGATGCACAAAATCGGATTACAATCAAACACTTACCTGCACCTGCAGTATCAATGAACTCCCTCATTTTGCTCCAGTTGAAGGCTTGAGACTTCTCAGAGCGTTTAAATAGCCAATGGCATTTCCGTAATTTCGTGGATTTTCAAGCCCAATAATATTTCCTTTGTTCTTAAAAATCCTACCTGCGCGGAGTGTGGATGGATATGCCGCCAATGTTCCCAAGCAAAGCATCAAAAACTCCATTTTACCCCACAATTCACAACAAGAAGAGCAGCAGCGACAAAGTCCAAGGGGGAGCGATGAGTCTGCTCTCGTGGTGGAAAGGGAATGAGTCTACACCCCTAACCAAGACCAGCCCGGATCCGAAACCGGCCGAACCTGCTCCCGGCATGAACGGCGCCGTTGAGGTGCCTCGACCCCCCGCCGCCGCCAACATCACCGTCTTCGAGTTCGGATCAGTCGCGGCTTCAGCCGATAAGGTCACTCTCGCCGGGTACTGTCCGGTCTCCGAAGACCTGGAGCCCTGCCGCTGGGAGATCCTCCCCGCTAGTGGCTCCGACGCGCCCCAGTTTCGAGTGGTCTTCTAAGCACTCACCCCTGTGTCTCTGTGTATGTGAGCAGTTAATCATTGTATGTTCAGACTCAGTAGTGTAATTTCCAGCTATGAATGATATGATGAGAATTTCAGTTGAGGTTTTGTCGTAGACAATTTCAAGTTTTTGGCTTTGGATTGTGTTCATGGATGGACAATTTAGAGGGGGGTGGTATTCAATTTGGATTTTTAGAGAGTTTCAGGGAATTTAAATCTAGAATTTGAGAGAGTTTGAGAGAAAAAAAAAAGGAATTCTCAGAGATTTTGAGTGAATTTTACATGAATTGTGAGATAATTCTTTACATGGGGTTAGAGAATTGCAGAGAATTTGATCAACAATTTCCTTCTCTTTACGAGCTAAATTTTCATCCTACTAACACCTGAAGGTGACGAAAGTCATTAATTAATACAAAAGGTAAGAATAAGAAGTAAATATGATTGTGAATTTAAATACAATGAGTTAAAAATTTAGAAACGTGTTCAGAGCATACAACTAACTACAACTCTAAAAGAATTAATATAAAATTAAATAAATAAGAGGATGTAGGTCCTAAATCGAGAGGACTCGAATATGCCAATGCGAAAGCATTGACGTAGGGATCGTATGTCTCGATTCTAAATCCTGAAAGGAGGCGCAAAATAAGGGTAAGTGGACTAAGTTTATATACATACATAATATAAAAACAGGTATAAACATACTAACCCCCAAAGTTTTAATAATAAAAAAACTACTAGCATAATAAATGATAGGTTTCTTTGAAAACCCTAGCATGTTATCAACATCTCAAAAGACACATCGCGGAAATCAAAGCATCAATAGTCTCACAAATTGTCTCGTAAGCGAAGTGTGTTGCCATTAAGATCACTGAATAATAATACTCCCGGCCCAATGCCTGCACCTAAGTCTCTGTGCCTGTAGCCAGTGATAACTCCCTCTCGGCCCAATGCCTGTCTCCATGTCCCTCAACCTTTTGCTAGGGATTATTTCTAACAGCCTAACTGCCAACACCAGATCCTCACCCCAGGTGGCATAGTGTCCACTAGGTACGCACAAATAGTTACGCCTCTCATAAATAATCACTTCATAGTATAAAGTCATCCATCGTCTATACTATAAAGAGGGATTTCTAAAACATGTTCTAGCATCATATTGTCATCCATCAGATAGTTTACCAGTTCATGGTTTTTATAGAAAATACGATATATCAAACTATAGCTCAATATAGGCCAACAATTAATTCTTCACTAAAAACATGAGACGAAAATCAACAAATTCAATAAACATGCTTAACATAAAATCAAATTATAAACTCGTAAGACATGCTATTCATTTATGCAGTTGAACCAAGGAAGAAAATATCGGTAATATCGAAAATATCGGTAGTCCGAAAACACGGAAATATCGATGGAAATATCGGGATAATATCGATATCGATAAAAATTACATGGAAACCACGGAAATTGTAAGAAAAACTTGGAAATTTTTATTGAAACTTTGCAGGATGTTTATTTAGTCAATTATCTATTAGTTTATCACAAAAAATTGGAAGGAAATGCATTGCATGATGGATTTAACCGATTTAAGTTGATTATATAGCGAGCTGGCAAACATTGTGAGTGTAAAAAATATGTAGTAATTAATAAAAGAAGTTTAAACACACCATAATCATTTATATATTATGAATTAGTATAACATTTTACACTTTATACATTGCATGGTATGATACATGAGTGACTTATTACCCTTTATTTATTTATTTAAGAATTATATGGTTGTGGGGGTTTTATTTAAAATTTATATTGAAGATGCTCTTAAATTATGTAAAATTGTAATAAAAAACAATAATTTATAATTTATATAAGATATATATATGTATATATATATATATTCCACTTTATAAACCGTCCACCTCACCTTGCTATTTCCCATCACCCATCCACCTTGGGTGGTTTTCATGATTAAAACCATCTCAAAGTCCATGGTTTTCAATTTTTAAACTATCCAAAAACGTCAACATCTGCTATCTCACATTACCCAATTTTTTGTGTCCTCAACTTGCACAACCACCGCATATTATTCACACTCTTTCATCTCTGCTCTCACTCACTCTCTCTCTCTTCGCACTCTTTCACCTCCGCCTCTGCCTTCGCACTCTTTCACCTCCGCCTCTGCCTTCGCACTCTCTCATCTCTGCTCTCACTCTCTCTCTCTCTCTCTTCGCACTCTTTCATCTCCGCCTCCGCCTTCCTCACTGATCCCACCGACGACAACCCCACCTCTGTCGTTGACTCCAGCGACGACCACCACGACCCCCAATCGCCCCCAAACCCCAACCTCAACCTCCACAATAACCACCCATTCTCCTCCCCCCCGGAGCCCACCCCGCCGGCGCCACGCTCGCCTCCGTCTCTGTTCCACGTCTGCTTCAACCAAGACCACGCCTGCTTCGCCGTGGGGACAGACCACGGGTTCCAGATCTACAACTGCGATCCGTTCCGCGAGCTCTTTCGCCGCGACTTCGACAACGGCGGCGGAATTGGCGTCGTTGAGGCGCAGATCTTAGGTCTGAGTCTGCAATAGATCTGGGTAGTGCGACGACGCAGCCTTGGCTGCCTTTCCGACGAGATTGTTTCGATAATATCGCATATATCGCGATATTATCGATATTATTGATAATATCGCGATATTTTGACGAAAACCATTTGGATACCTATTTAAATATCCATTGCGCGAAAAACCGATAATATAGGCGATATTTCGCTGATATTATCGGCATTTTCTTCCATGAGTTGAACTATAAAATCATGTAGTTTTAGAAGAGGTCTACTCACAGATACTCCTTAGCAGTAGAGTTGTGCGAATAAGGATTAAGAATTTCCTCACTAGCAACTTCATATAAGCACAAAAAGGTAATAAATAAATAAAAGGGTTTTCTAAGACCATCTCCAACCCTTGGGCTAAAAACCAAATTTTTTAGCCCGAAAAATTTGGCTTTTAGCCCAGAAACATTTTTTCTGCCCCAACCCTTCTGCCCTAAAATTTTAGCCTGTAATTATTAAAGAATGAACTTAGGCTAATTTTTTTCTTAAATCAATTTAAAAAATAAATAAATATGTAGATTATTGTAAATTAATTTTATGAACATTTTAATCTAAAAAAAATTTAAATTCCGATAAACATTTGACATTTAGCCCGGGGGGAAAGCTGGGGGGTATTTGGCCCAGAAATAACATTTGGCATTTAGCCTAAAATTTTAACATGGGTTGGAGAGTGTTTTGGGGGGGGGGTAATTTGGCTTTTAGCCCAGGTTTGGAGATGGTCTAAAGGATTTGGGTTGGATGGTTAGAGCCTAATGGGTTTAGAGTAAGGGTTTTGGGCTTAGAGTCCCAACATAAATGGCCCAAGGGCCTCATTTTAAAAAAATTGTAACAAAAATAATTAAAATAAAAATTGGAAAAGGAAAGGGTTTGGGCTTGGATCCGGATTAGAGCTTAGGTCTTAAAGCCCAAAGGTTTAGGGTTTTGCTCCACAGGCCGAAGGCCCTAGTTTTCCCAAGGCCCGAAGGCCTGTTCTGAAAGGGTTTAGGATTTCAGGGTTCTCTGGGCTCAGCCCAGACCCACACAGCCCTAAGGCTTGATTTTGAGAAGGTTTTGGGGTTAAGCAAAATGGGCTTAAGGCCCTTGGCCTTTTGAGAACGGCCTAAAGGCCTGGTGCTCACCGGAGAAGGAGACCGGAGCTTCTACAGCTCCGACCGACAGCAAACACATGACTTAGGCTCTTAATTAGGTACCAAAACGTAGAGGAAGGTAAGAGGAGTATTTCTATACCTTGGGTTTGCCATGAAAAGGCCGGAGGTGACCAGAAATCCCCTTGACAGCCACGGGCTCATCAGAGATGGGTTTAGCACACTCGAGCCAATTTCCTTTAAAAACCTTGTAAAATGACGAGTTAAAGCTTAATATATCTCAACCACGCAACAACCAAGACAAATTTAAGGTAATACAAAGCTTACCTAATCAGAAAATCAAGGGAACTCGCCGGAGAGTTCCTGGGTTCCACAGTCCCAGCTGCGCCTAGAGAGAAAGGGAGAGAAAGGCGAGGTTGATGGTGATGATGCCTTCTTCGCAGGTGATGCAGCTGTGAGTGTGTGTTCACGGGAAAGAAAATGAGAGAGACGAGAGGGTTTAGAGAGAGAGAGAGAGATAGAAGTGCAGAGAAAGAGAGAGAAGGAAAGAGGGGTCACGGGGTGGGGGACCGAAGAAAGAAAAGGGAGGTTAGTTAGGGTGCTGCCACATTGCAGTTTGAGGGAGTTTGAGAATCAAGATAGAGGGTCCATATTTGGTTAAGAAAGGGGACTAAAATGATAAATTAAATAAAACTTTGGAAAATTATAAAATTACATATAAATTCGCGGGTGGGGTTTAACAGTTTTCAACTAGCTATAAGAGTTAATAATAGCTAAGAATATGCTTATGAAACCAGTTTAATCAAGACATGGTTAAGATAAGTACTAATTACTAACCTTAAAATAAGGGTAAAATCTTGTACTTTCTTTTATTTTAGTTGGCACCATGGATCTAGGTTAGACCATCAAATCTGGTGCAATTGTGTTCAAGGCCTTCAAAACGTTGTTGAAATTTTTGCTTGTTGTAAAATGTGACCACCGAAATGTGTCTCGAGTTTGGCAATATCGAGAATTTTGACCAATAATGAGTAGAAATGTAGCAACCATTTCTTCAATACAAATAAATCTTGTACCCTTCAAATGCGTCTTTTCCGTAAAGACGTCACATAGCTTTAAGAAAACATTCGGATACATCCTATATAGCACTCGAAATTCTTGAGGATCCTCATTCAATACCTTGTTAATATAATCATATCCAATTCTACTAATAGGTCGTCGAGCCAATGGACGTTCAATATGATCATCATGTATAATAACCATTAACGCATTTAGCACTTGAATTTTTGCTTGTACTGCCATCAATAGTAACTTAATGGCTTCATGATATTCTTCATCTTCCCTTTCCATTTCCTCTTTAGACATGTTTTCAGACATTATATAAAGAATCACCTAAAAAAGCAAAACTATATCTATTAGAACATAAGACCAACTCCAATGGTTGGGCTAAAAGCCAAATTTTTTAGCCCATAAAAAACATTTTTAGCTCCAACCATTTGGATTAAAATTTAGCAGGAACTTTAATGAAAAAGGCTTATAGTAAGTTTATTTTAACAAAAAACCATGCTATAAACTTTATTTCATGAAAAAGAACTAAATTTTAATAAAAAGGACAAAAAAATTAATTTTTAATGAAAAGAACACAATGTATAATAATAATAATAAAAAAAAAACAAGATGCGAGTAGTACCTCTACACTGTTTATGAAACTGAACACTATTTATGAAACTACACTATTTATGAAACTTACTACACTGTTTATGAAACTTACTACACTATTTATGAAAACTTACAACACTATTTATGAAACTTACTACATTGTTTATGAAACTTAACTTATTACACTGTTTAAGAGGCACCGTCGTCACATCCATCTGGGTTCTTTTCTTCTCAACTTGTACTCTACTTGGATCAACATGGTTAGTATCGATCTCCAGGTAAAAATATGAGCCGGTTTGAGGTCCATATGAGATAGGCATAGCTAATCCAAATAGTAAAAATTCAGTTTGATAACTCCACTCTTTCAACAGGTAAAAATATGAAGTGCAGATGTATGGGTATAGAAGTTTACTTGCTTTTAAAGAATTTAAACTCTGCAAGCAGAAAGTGTAGCAAGCAGCAAAATATAACATCTAGGAACGATGACGAGAGAAAGAGAAAAATTGGACTACTAGGATAAAACAACAAAAGAACAGATAAGAACATAGAGAAAAACCAAAAGGAAGAAAAAATATAAAAGAGTATTTTCCCACGTTCATCACCCTCGTAGATTGACCCATACAAGAATTAGAAATTAAGTAGTAATTTCATGATAATTGCTCTGCAAATGTCAGTTCTGGCTCGTAATTTGGGAACGGTTGCTAAAAAAACCCTAGAAAAAGAACTGAACTTTTCGATTGAGCATGAAAATATTTATACTTTCTCGTGTGTTTTCTCGACAAACAAACAAGTTGATGTAAAAATTAAAATTTCTTGAGAGAGAGTACGGACTAGCAAGTTGTAGGCAGAATGCTTTCTATGGAAGTTCTTCTCCGAATCGATTTCCATGGCTTCCATGGCGGGAAAATAAGAAAGAGTCAGGGTTGTAAGTGGTGGATCATGTATTGACAGAGGTGCAGGGCTTGCATGTGTTTTGTTAGGTATTTTTTAATTGTTTTTCTTTCTCTTGTCCTTATCATTAAATAGAGTTAGTGGGTGCTTTTTGGTTAAAACTTAAAGTTTTGAAACCTTTTTCATTAGTTTTCCTTTTAATCCCGGAATCATTAAAGAATGAATTTAAGCTATTTTTTTTCTTAAATTAAATTTAAAAAAAAAATATGTGGACTATCGTAAATTAATTTTATGAACATTTTAATCTAAAAATATTTAAATTCCGATAAATATTGAAAAATCACTAAATTTTCCACAAAGCAAGCCTTCAACTTTCCACCAATCTTTCAACCTTGGGCTAACTTTCAATTCACCAACAGTTCAACACCAAATTTTCAATTCACCAACCGTTCAACACCAAACTTTTAACTTTCATCAATCATCCTCTATATAAACATATGTCCAATATTAGTTGATCACACAACCTTTCAACCTTCAATCATCCTCTATATTCACCAATCTTTCAACTTTCAAAGAGTTTTTGTTTCCTAAAAATCCTCAACATCTCATCAATGGGTGATAGAAGAAGGCATAGCATGACAATGTAGATGGCACAAAACCAACCAAGGAATAATAAGTACAATAAGGCATCTAGATTAATAGAAACAATAATTAATAAGACATAAATTGAATAAAGTACATAAACCACATAAACTTAATACAACCGATAATTCATAAACCACATAATTATTAAACTACATAAACTTAATACAACTGACAATTAATAAAGCAACATCTTCGCTAACACAAACCCATGCCAAGCATAAAGCAACATATTCCTCACAAGTCCAATTACGACCTTTAATATGCTCTATTGCCATGTTGAACAATTTGGAAATGAAAAGAAATGGTAGAAAGATAAATTGGAAGAATTGTAGGAGAAAATTGAGTTTTGTGTGAATGTTTGAACAAATACATAGGTATTTATAGAGTTTTTGGGTGAATTTTGTGTTAAATATTTTTTTTTATAATTATTTTAGCCTTTGGATTTAAATTTGGGCCGTTAGATATTTTTTTTACCGTTAGATTTGATTATATTCGATCACAGCCGTTGAATTCAATAATATATAAATATAAAATAAAAAAATTTGAATCTAAGCCATTGGATTAACCAACGGCCTGATGATCATAGCCATTCGATCGAAAGAGCCGTTGGAGCTCTGGGGAACAAGGCTGACAGGCCCACGTGGGTGGGTCCCGGTAGGTCGGAAGGAGCGCGCATTTGGCGAGTCCACAAGCTGGGTTTGGAGCCTAAACGCTGAAAACCACTCTCTTTGGTGGGGCACACTCCGATTTTGGGCTAAATTTGGGCGGTTTCTGGCCTTACTTCCTTTTTTAGCATCTAGCCCACATTTTCCCCTTGGGTTGGAATGAGTGCCGGGGGGGAATTTTGGGGGGGAATTTAGTATTTAGCCCACCATTGGAGGTGGTCTAATAGAGAGAAAGGTAAAGAAAAAAACTACTTCTCATGCAAATAACTCATTCTTCTGCAAGATATCAAAAGATAAGCAGTGGGGAAATATCGAAGTACGATACATGATTTTGCTTTCACAACACGAATCAAGCAACCAACTATTCAACATCGTAGCTTTTAATGGTCGAGCATTCATTTAGTATATAGTCTCTCTTCATTTATTAGCTAAGGAAATACAGAACGAGATAATTAAAGCCAATTCAAACTAGTACCACACCTTGCAATATCAAGTGCAAGTTTTACAGCTATGAAATATACTCTTCGTACTATTTCGAAATACAGAAAAATAAGAACTCAGGAAATAACCGAAACTTATACAAACCATGGCATTAATATTCCATATTAAGAATACCAATGGAATGGGAAAATACCTTGGGCAAATAAACAAACTACTTCTTCTATCATTTAAACCAAAGTCAACTTATTATCAAACAAATTAGATACTCCAAGATCAAATTTGAAATAACCAAACCAAAGTCAACATGTTATCAAACAAAAGTAAATACTCCAAGATGTAAACAAATCTAAAATAACCGCATTCACTCCATATTGTATTTTCCACTCTGAGCGTTCTTCTGGTGTCATTTTCAAGAACTCTTTTTTCATTCCCAATTTTTGAACCAACGCAACTACTTTGTAATGACTAGGAGCATCCAAGTTTGGAGTCTCTTTGATAGCATCCCACACAATGTTGATTTTCTCCTCTTCTTTTTTCTCCATTTCTTTTTTTTTCTCTATCTTTTTCTTTTTTCGCCATTATGCTAAGAATTCCTTGAATTTCAGTGGCAATTGCAGCAATCGAATCCATTTAATTTGGTTCGGACATAGGTTGAGATCTTTTCCTTGGAAGTAGCTTTTCTATGGTTGTAGCAGCGAGAGCCTCAAAATTTGCATCTAGGAAAGATGATGCATATGATGGCGTTTGGAATAATGGATCAAGTTGCTCGACGTTCTCATCAAAGGGAGGAAATTCGTCTACTCTAACTGGCCTACTTTCTTCAACTCTATATGTTGTGGCATCAGTATCATCGCCCAATCCAATCAAGTTATTTCCTTTAGCTGTTCCATCACCAAAAACAGTCATCAAATCTTCATAGTCTGCAAATGTCTCTTTGCAAATACCTTGACTCTTTGGGTGAGACTAGCAAAAACAAAAACATAAATTGTTAAATACCAAATGTATAAACATGAAAGATCATCATGTGTAAATAATATATTCTTTAAAGAAAAAAAAAACTGACCCTAAGGAAGCCTTCCCATACTTCATCACTAGCTGTGAACTTCTTTGTGATAGGGTCCTAACCAAATCCAGAACTATGTCCAAAAAGCTGGCAAATTGATTGAAATCGACCCTTCAATGTTTTCATATGGTTCTTAACATGATCTTTAGTTTTTTTACACCCAAGTTTTTCATTGAGCATGGGAACAATTTTGGCTTCTATGGTCTACTTACTTATTATGCCATTAGCATCACACCATCCATTGTTTACCGCCTCAACAAGTAGTTGTAACAACATGTTGTTCTCTTGCACGGACCACTGATTATAGTTTTCTTTTGTCTTTTCTTGTTGTGAATCTCCCATTTATAATCTTACTAGATGATGCATTATAATAAAACAATGAGATATGATAATAAAAGCATAACATGATAATGGGGATTACAAGCATAAATGACTATAAAAAGGATTGGAACAACAGATTGATATATTATTAACGTAACAAGTATAATGTGACACACCCCGATCCGAATTAGGGCATGCTGGCAGTCACGTAAGGGTGACGTAGCCATGTGCATAATGCAGAAGCAATAAAGATAATAGAGAAAACGAATAAATGAAAACCAACTCATAAGAGAACTAGTTAAGACAAGTGCTAGAATATGTGTGAATACACAATCAGAGCGTGAGTAGCCTAAGTTCATTCCAGAAAACAAGTACTAATTAAACGACACCCAAAGATCCCTACATTTGTGATAGTCTATCAGAACCTCCAATCAATCCTCGTGAGCCACCCACAAACAAGCTTATCTAAAACCTAGAAGGGCGCAAAACAGAAACTGTGAATGGGCAAAAACAAAGCTTTACAAAACCATTTTATTTATCAAATGCTCTAACCCCTCACCCTAAAACATGTATAACTTTCCCAAAAATGGAATATATATATATATATATATATATATATATATATATATATATTTCAAATCATGCTTCACATATCCATATTCATAAGTATGCCATGCCAAAATATAAAACAGAATAAGTAACTCAGGTGAAAATAAATTCATGGATAAATAACATATTAGCTGGAACCCCTGCAGAGGTATGTACGGCTGAATTCATAGCTCATTAGTCAATCTAGCTGGAGTCATCGCAAGTGACCTATACGACACTACATTGCACATGAGTCAGAACCACTGCAAAGGTCTATACGACAAGACTGGGTGTAATATAGTTATGCTCAATGCTACACTTTCATGATAGATGTGCGATAAATTGCTAGTCACCTACGAGTCGAAACCACCTATGATGGTCTGTATGACAAGACTGTGCACCTAAATTGGATCCAATGTGAGCATATGGTGCGGGATGTGACATTATAAATAGGCATGTACTATATCTTTGGCTAAATCACAATCACCCGAGGTGCTGATTTATGAGCTCTCAATCACGTGTCACATTATCAATATCTCATATAACAAAACAATACTCACCTGGTACTTACCTGAGCGCCTACATCACCAATTCATATTATGCATTATATACTAATTCATATGCTGAATATAACTTTATATGCATGGCATTTCAAAGCATACTTTTATTTAAACGCATTTTCTGGGAAAATATCAAGTATATAAATTTATACTGAAAACCAAAAGTCCACTCACTGATATGTCGAAGGGTCGTAGTCCCGAGCCGCCCTTGACTGTGCTCGTCCTCGGGATAGGTCTCACCTATATGCGAAATAACTGAATAAACGTTATTTAAAGCACATAGACAAAACTAGTTAATAACTTCTCATACATTGCTCGAATGAGATGTTTGAATATACCAGCGTGATCTACACAACCTCATGAACATCCCCATATTTTTAGAAAAAATTTCCGACATCCCACGCTCCTCCACGCGTAAGGAATCCTAACGGAATCCCTAACCGCCGTTAAGAATATTCCGTTAAAACCTTAACAGACGTTAACGGCGTTACCTTTTTCGTTAGAATATTCCGTCAGACTTGACGGAATATGCTCCTTCGTCTTCCTCAGCTCGTCGGAGTCCGGCGCTTGTGACCTCTGCGTTACCGGTTTCTGGAAAATAATAAAACCTTCATTTCTCACTCAATTTTCCACCAAATTGAAGCTTAGGACGAATAGAAAACAACCATACTTGTTTTGGGACCTAAAATCCACAGAAATTTGCAGAAGGACCTTCGATAATCTGGTCAAACTTTAAATGCATCGATCTCGACTTCCTGATGTCCAAATTATGTCATTTTTCTTCTCCGAGCTTCGTTAAGAGGTCCCTAATCTTCCTATAAGCTTGAAATCCTCTAAAAATCATGCATTTACGACTGCATGAATAATACCTCAAAACTGGGATCTTGGGTTCTTGGGTTTTCTAAGCTTTCCTTTCCTATAAATGGTATGATTGGACTCAGAAGCCTACAATGAACTCAAAGGTCATATTCTCCTTGTCGATCCGTGCCTAAATGGAATGGTTTGAGAATTGTTCGTACGCTTGTACTGACGTTGCAGAGAATTGAGAAATGGAGGAGAAAGAGTGTACACAGGGAAAGGGATAGGTGTGTGTGTGGTCCTAGTTGGTTACTAATCCACAAAACAAAGTAACAAGCCTAAGTCTTTTTCCAAGAACTTAGAATATATTAGAATTGACCAACTTAAGTACATAATACACACAACACACTTTAACATCCAAGGGTAAATTAGTAACTTCCACGTTTGAGACCAATTAATATTACAACATTTCGGAACGGGTTGTGACAATCTACCCACCTTAAAAATTTCGTCCTCGAAATTCATACACAACAATACATCCACTAATAACCATAAAACAATCGTGGATACGTCTCTCTCATTCGATCTTCTGTCTCCCAGGTAGCCTCCTCCACAGAGTGATTTCTCCATAATACTTTCACCAGATGCACTGTCTTATTTCTCAGAACCTTATCTTTCCAATTCAAAATCGTCACAGGCTCCTCATCATAAGTCAAATCCGGATTAATTTCCAAAGATTGAGGAGGAATCACATGTGAAGGATCTGCAATATAATGACGAAGCATAGAGACATGAAAAACATCGTGCACTTTGGACAACTTTGGAGGCAATTCAAGTCTATAAGCAACTTCACCGACTCGCTCGGTGATCATATATGGTCCAACGTACCAAGGACTCAGCTTGCCTTTCTTTCCAAACTGCACAACACCTTTCCAAGGTGATAACTTCAGAAATACCTAATCACCTACATTATACATCCAGTCAGTGGCATGTCTGTCTGCTAGACTCTTCTGTCGATCTTGAGCCGTTTTCAGGTTAGACTTAATCACCTGAATATTCTGAGTAGTCTCCTCCACTATCTCATGACCCACTAAAACTCTTTCACCAACCTCTAACTAACATAAAGGTTGTTGGAAATGTGCCCTAAAACCAATCATATGATGATACTTTACGGACATTTCACATGTTAAACTAATCTAGTTTAATATCAAGGGCAAATATTATTGTTTAAGCCGTCTCATATAAATGTTATATGCTTAAACGATAAGTCCAAGGAATATGTAATTAGGAGAATGTAATTTAAAGAAGTTAGATTCATGAGACCATTCTCTTTCATATACATATCCTAAACGTTCCTGATCATAGGATTGCCAATTGGGCATTGACAGTCCATTAAGATCAGTACGTGCTGTGTCTTTTCTCAGGGAGAGTGACTGGTCTCGAGTCATTGGTGTGATTGACACCAAGACAAGCATGTAGGTGCTCAATAGAGAATGAGTCCACTGAACACGATCGACGAGGAGTTCTCATACTCATGTCACATGAGAACTCATGGTTGGGATAATGCAAAGTAGTCATTTGACCTGAGACATCATAGTTGTCTTGTGGTTAAGTCCTTGATCTTTGACTATGTCAAAGTCACTCTGTCAGAGGTGTCCACGGCATAGTTGGGGTTAAGCCACTTAGCCATGGAGGCAAGTGAATGCGCAACAAGGGATCTCTAACCTTCAAACTGTTTAAGGGAGAATACTCTACAAAGTATGAATGAGATTTAGGAAGTTGTTTCAAATCACATTCAAAGTAATCATATAAGTAAATGAATCACATTGGATAGTAGACATGAATAAACTATCAAACCAAACAATGTGGTCAAGAGTATTGTATTAGAGAAAGACCGTATTGCATTGTAATCCTAAACTGAATAGGTTCTCTACCTCTTCTGATTAGTTTGGGTAACCATGACATACTGCTAGGTGTCACTCATGGTTTGTGGAAGCCCTAAACGTGTATAAACACTAAAGGGAGAATTGAAAGTAAGTTTCAATTCACAATCAATTTGAAAAAGTTCTAATTGCACACTACCTCGCTAAAATGAACCTAATGGATTGTACACCATGTAAGGTAGAGATTGAAGAAACAACGGAGATGAGTAAGGATAATTAAATGGTTTAATTATTTATGGCAAGGATTAATTAATATGTTAATTAATCAAACGAATAAAGTTCGTTAAAGACCTCGGGTTAGTTTTGGGCCTCAAGGCCCAATGGGCTTCGAACGTCAAGCCCATTGACTTAAGTTGTATGACAACTTAGTGACTAAATATTCACAAAAGCCCAAACAGCCCAATAACACCCTATGGCCGGCCATATTGATAAAGGAGTGGGTTTTGGACTTATTACAAGTTTGCCACTCCAATGAAGGTAGGTATAAATATGACTTTATAGCCTTTTCTTCATTAGGGTTTCTTTTAGAGAAAAGATGAGAACACAATGTCTCTCCCTTTCTCTCTAAGAGGCCGGCCACCTTAGAGGATTTTAGCTAGCAATCTTACTTCCTCTAGGTCACCCATTTCTTCTTCAAGTCCTTCCTTGGTGTGGAAAAATTAGAGGTTTTCAATTTTGGGAACTTGGGGAATCCTTTCAACCATCCTCATCCAAGAAATCCATGGATCTAAGAAGCAAGGAATGAAGGCCCTCTCCTTGGGTGATTAGCCTTTGCTCATGCAAAGAGGAATCAATAAAGGTATAAAATCTCTCAACTCACTTTGTTCTTGAGTGGAGTCTTGGTTCACCTTTCTACTAGGCTTTGAATTTCATGGGTAATGTTTTGTTTTTGAGTGCATACAAGCATGATTCCGCCTTTAAATGTTAATTGCATGCAATAGATGTTGCTCAAATGAACATGTTTTTTCACAAAATTTCCTTCAAAGGTGTGAGACAAGATTTACCATAAAGAGCCTTGAAAGGTGACATACCAATACTAGAATGAAAACTGTTGTTGTAGGCAAATTCCATCAAATCCAACCGCTTATGCCAAGCGTCACCAAACTACAACACCGAAGATCTCAACATATCCTCTAACATCTGAATAGTCCTATCAGACTGCCCATCTGTTTGAGGATGATATGCCGTACTATAAAGTAATCTAGTACCAAGAACTTCCTGGAACGCTACCCAGAACTTAGAAGTGAATCTAGGATCACGATCCGAGATAATACTAATTGGAAATCCATGGTACTTCATGATCTTCGATACGAATAATTCAACTAATCGGCTTAAGGAATACTTCTCCCTCACAGGAATAAAATGTGCTGACTTAGTAAGCTGATCAACTATCACCTAAATACCATCATAACCATTCTGTGTATGAGGAAGCTTGATGCGATGAAAGTTAACCATTCTGTGTATGAGGAAGCTCGTTGGGCAATTGTCAGGGTTGTAACTAGAATGTTTAATGTCGAGGCTCTTTGATCCATCATGATGACGTGTATTATTCTCCATAACATGATTGTTGAAGATGAGTATGATTATGATGTCGTCGATGAATACGAGCCGGATCTAATCAACAACTCACGAACACATATCTACTGTGCTCATGACAATACCGAAGATCCCGTGCAACACGACCCGTTGGAACAGGATGGACATTACAATGAATTGATCGTTCAGCGGTACACGAACTTGCAAGAGCCATACTGGCACGTAACCCGCCAAAATGACTTGATTGAGCACCAGTGGGGATTGCAAGAAGGTGAATATAATTAAAATGAGGCTTGTGGTTGAAGAATAAAGTGTATTTTTTTTTTTAAGTTTATGTAATTCTATGTAGTGTGTTTTGTTTTTAAGTTTATTTGGTGAGTTTATGTAATCTTATTTGGTGAGTTTATGTAATCTTATTTCATGTGTTTAAATAAAGTACAAAAATAAATAAATAATTACATTAAAATTGCATAATAAATTAAATAAAAATAAATAAAGTTCTAAAAATAAATAAGAAATAACATAAGAAATTAAATAAAGTTCAAAAGAAAAAAAGAAAAAACATAAAAATTACATAAGAAATTAAATAAAATTCTAAAAAAAAAAAGAAATTACATAAAAATTATACAAAGTCTCTGGAGCTAGGATATGTGGTGCTAGGATCTTGGTTGCTATGATTTGTGTAGCTAGAACCCCCTTGACTTGTTTCCACATCTCTTGCACGCCTCATTCGCACAACATCTCTTTTTTATGATGTCCAAAAATATTTTGAATTCGAAGACAGTCCTACTAGAGACTTGCTTATAGTGTCACGATCTGCTTGAGCCATCATTTCTTCTCTAAGCATTTCATTTTCTCGATGAAGTGCTTGTCTAACCAGCTCGTTCTCTCGATTAACTATTTCTCTTTGTCTCTCAGCAGCCGCATCACGGGTCTTAGTAGCTGTTATTATTGCTGCCATAGCAGCAACTTTTTCCTCATCTCTTGCCTTTTCTCGTGCCATGTTCAGTTCACCTTGGCGAGCAAGTTCCTCCATATATTTAGTGTAGTCATTTTTGGAAGAACTACCTTTTTTCTTTGATGCCTTTTTACCTTGAGGCCTGAGGGATTGACGAGTCGGTTGGGTCTCGGGCACTTGTTCAGGCATCCCTTATGTGTCTTGAAATGTGTCGACTTCTTGTTCAGCCGTGTCTGGTTCTGGCGAACTATGTAGACCCATGCCGTGCATGACAACTTCTGGACCAGTTGCCACAATTTTGTATTTAGGGCAATCTTTGACAATTTCCCAACATTCCCATTTTTTGAATGATTTGTTCTAGTTCTTTGAATTGTAGAATGCTTGAGCTTGTAGTGTCTATAAAAATGTGGGATAAGATAGTGTTAAAAAATGCAGGTGTAACACAAATAAATAAATTAAAATATTGATGTGGATGGAATGCATATAAATTACATAATGACATAAGAAATTAAATAAAATTACATAAGAAATTAAATAAATTAAAATTTTGATGCGGGTGGAATGTATATAAAAATTACATAAGAAATAACATAAAAATTACATACGAAATTAAATAAATTAAAATATTGATGTGGGTGGAATGCATATAAATAAATAAAAATATTGTCACTTGATCCGCTAAACTTGTCCCACTACGCAGGTTACCGGAAGCATGAGAGATGGCGTTTTTCCAACAAGTAAATGATGCGTTGAGTTTTTTCCAACGGCCTTGAAGACCTTGACTAGTTCTGGCGTCTTTTCCATGTACATCGCAAAACGCTTTCGCAATTTTACTCCATATTTCTCGCTTATCCATCTCATTACCCGTAATCGAGTCATGAGTAGTGTGAACCCAACATTCACACAACGTAACATCTTCAATGAGCTTCCACGAAGACATTTTTTCTCTCTTAAAGTGTAGAAAATATTGAAATGTGGTGTAAGGTGGAAGATGAGGGTTAGGTATTTATAGAAAAGAAAAAATAACTTTTTTAATATTTTACTGTATTTAAAAAAAAATTGTATTTTTTTATAATTTTAATTAATTTTAATGTAGTTAATTAATCTGGACCATTGGATTTGAAAAATATTCAAATCCAAGAGCCAAGGATCTAACGTGGCCAACGGTCATAAATCTGACCTGTTGATGCACAAAACCGGAGGTCTTGGAACAACGTAAATCTAACCGTGAATCTGCAAGTAATGTAAATAACACATGATGTATCATGGTTCACCCCAAGGTTTGGGCTACGTCCACACTGATTATGTATTTATCTAAGAGGTGAGGGGAGTGAGGGAGCTCTGTAATGTGAGAGCTTTGAGAGGATGAAAGAGCCTTAAGAAATGACTCCCCCTAATTGTGAGGGTGAGGGGTCCTTTTATTGAATAAGGACTTCTCACTTATTACATATTTGCCCATTGCTTTATCACATAATTACATTTAAGTCCCCCGAGTATTTGTACGAGATCTAAATACGAGGCCCTAAATATGGTATAAACAGTAGTCCCCCAAGTCTTCAGTCAAGAGAGTATTTTGGCTGGAGACTTGAAATTCAGTCCATGTGTGGGCCGAAGTAACTAGATGTTGTCTTGAACTGATGCTCGATATGAGGCGGTGCTCAATCTGAAATGATGCTCAACTAGAAGTAGCATATGCTGCGAAGCTGCTCGACATATGGCTTATGTTGCCTTGGTTGGCTCAGCTTGTGGCGTTGAAGGTGAGGGAGTCCTTTTTATAGAATAAGGGCTCGCTCCTCAATACATAAGTGATGGGCTAAGAGTTGATGCTCGCGGCGAGGCGGTTGCTCAGTTGGCGGCGATGCTCTTCTAATGATGGTAAGGGAGTCCCTTTTATAAAATAAGGGCTCGCTCCTCAGTACATAAATGATGGGTTAGGAGTGATGCTCGCGGCGAGGTGGTTGCTCAACTGGCGGCTATGCCCTCTAACGAAGGTGAGGGAGTCCATTTTATAAAATAAGGGCTCGCTCCTCAATACATAAGTGATGGGCTAAGTCCCCCAAATATTTTTCATGAGTGCTCTCTAATGAAAGTGAGGGAGTCCCCCGAGTATTTTTCATGAGGCCCAATTGAGGCCCAATATATGGTACATAATGTAGTCCCCCAAGTCTTCGGTCAATAGAGTCTGTTGGCTGGAGACTTCAAATTGAATCCATGTATGGGCCGAAGTGGTGGTTGTTAGGAGGTGGTATTTGTATACCCTGCACTGAAGCTTTGTAAGTGACGCTTTACAAGTGAAGCTTTGAAGCTGGAGCTCTGTAAATGAAGCTTTTGAAGTTAGAGCTTTTGTAAATGGAGCTTTTGAAGCTAGAGCTCTGTAAATGAAGCTTTTGAAGTTGATTGACTTGAGTGATGCTCATGAATGTTTATGTATGATTGGATGAGTGATGCACATTAATGTTTATGTATGATTGATATGAGTAATGCTCATGAATGTTTATGTATGATTGACATGAGTAATGCTCATGTATGATTTGAAGTACTGGATGTACTTTTGATCACCTGGTTGGTAGCATGAAGGAGAGTACGGGTTGTACATTTCATCACCTGGTTGGTGGCATGAATGACTAGTTGCCAAATGATATTAGAGTATGGGTTGTACATTTCATCACCTGGTTGGTGGCATGAATGGCTAGTTGCCAAATGATATTAGAGTACGGGTTGTACATTTCATCACTTGGTTGGTAGTAATAGCGGCAGGTTGCCGAATAATTTTTGGAGTACTGGGCATACTTTTGGTCACCTGGTTGGTGATAATAACGGTGGGTTGCCGAATAATTTTAGAAGTACTGGGCGTACTTTTGATTATTTGGTTAGTGATAATAGAGGGCCTGGCTCTTTTGGGCATATGGGCCTTCGCCCTCCACATAACATTCCAGCCCATTACTTTGGGCTTTGCCTTTTTTTTTTATTTTTATTATTACCTTCTGATAGGGTTTATACAGATGTTTCCGAAAGATATGAAAAATAAATTACATCATACAAAAACAAGAAAAGTAAACTACATCATTCTGGTGGGGTGTTTATTCCTTGCTTTTGCCTGTGTTTTTTTTTTTTTTTTTTTTTGCTGCACTCTCTCTGTCTATTCATCTGGCAAACATAAGGAATCATAATAATACGAAGATCTTTTTTTTCTTCTTTTCTCTCTATTGCGTCTCTGTCTTTTGCTTTTGTGCCGCAGCTCACTTGATTGTTTTTCTTTATGCTTTCTTCTTTTGCTTTTCTTTCTCTTTTCCATTTCCTGCATGTACCACCCACTTGCTTTCTTTTGCTTTTCTCTAAAGTGACAAATGCTTGACAATTGATATTTCAGTGGTAATAATTGCAGCCAAAGTGACAGCTGCATCCCCTTCTCCACCTGTTTCCTGCTCCTTTCGCCGCTGATCTGCAGAACCCTCCCGTCTTCCATCTCCATTTTCACCTCCTCCTTTTTGATCATATGCCATGACCATCTCCGTCAAATGGAGAATAGAAAACTTACGTGCCATGACCATCTCCTTTAAATGGAGAAGCGTGGTCCAGAGAAGCCAAAGAGATATAGGGGATGTTGGCGACGGCGGAGCTAATGGCGTCGAGCTCGTCACGTGAGCTGCAGCAGACCACCATGGGCAACCCCGGACGTCGACCCGCCATGCCCAATAAGTCCATTAAAGTCTCTATCTTGAACTGGTGTCTGTCGACGGCGAGGTAGAAATGGCGTTGCGGGTTGAAATGGGAAGAAGGGGAGTAAAACAGAGGAGATGGGGTTTCCAAAAGCTGCATCCATCACCATGGCTGAGGAGTCGGAGAATCTGCCGAAGGACTTGGCGACGGTGATATAGGCTACGTCCAAGGATATGAGATTGAAGAACAGATTCTGATGCACAAAATCAAGCTTCGTCGATCCGACCTGAGAGGTCGTCGATCCGACCCGAGAAAAAAGGTAGGCCATGGTGGACAGATTCTGATGATGCGGTCCAAGTTGATTCTGAACTCTAGGACTGGTGGACAGAGCTTCGCAATGTAGGCCATGGTGACAAGAAGAATGAACCATGGTGGCTTGGTTAACCGCCAACTCTAAGCCGACACTTCATGCCTGAGGTAGACACGGTGGAGGAGGTCCCCAGCAGCCTCATCAACGCCCTTTCCAAGTCCTTACCTCTGGGGTCTTCGTCCAGCTCGTACATAGTGGGGTTGATACCCAGGTCGCAAAAGAGGGGCTTGACGACATGGCACATGCAGCAGCTACTTATACTGAAACTACCGCTTCTTCTTGCAGGGCTGCCAAACCTGAGACTTCGTCACGCTCATTCCTCCCAGCTTCTGAACGCCATGTGGGATTAAGTTGTCGAGGAGTTTCGAGTAGCAGGTTGAGCATTTTGGCTGAGTTGCCGAGGAGTTTCGAGTAGCAGGTTGAGCATTTTGGCAGAACGACCCAAATCGTTGCAGTAGCACAACGTGCCACACATTGAAGATCCCACGACCCAGCTGTCTCTCTGGGCTGCTTTTTTTTTTTACTGGTTTTCTCGGCTGCCAAACATTGACTGGAAATAGAGTTTGATTTGTTGTTTTTTGGGTTCTTTTTCTCTAGGAAAGCTTGAGTTGTTGGGTTTTTGCAGATTTTGTAGATTTTGCAGATTCACGGTGGAGGTGAAAAAATGAAAGAGAACCGACATAGTTTTTTGTGTTGTTTCCCACAGACGGCGCCAAATGTTGATGCACAAAACCGGAGGTCTTGGAACAACGTAAATCCGACCGTGAATCTGCATGAAATGTAAATAACACAAGATGTATCGTGGTTCACCCCAATGTTTGGGCTACGTCCACACTGATTATGTATTTATCTGAGGGAGAGAGAGCTCTGAGAGTGAGAGCTTTGAGAGGGGGTGAGAGGGCCTAGGAATTGGCCTCCCCTTTTGTGAGGGTGAGGGGTCATTTTATAGAATAAGGACTCCTCACTTATTACATATTTGCCGTTTCCTTTATCACATGATTATATTTAAGTCTCCCTAGTATTTGTACGAGATCCAAAGAGGATTAAAGGATTGATGGGTCCTCCCTCATAAAGCCTTTCCTTCTCACCCCCCTCTCCTTTCTCTCTTAACAAACTCTGAAACTAGGATGGTGCTGATGACGTGAAAGCTTTGCTGGGAATTTGGGAAGCGTGGAATATGGAAACTAATCTTATCCCAAGTTAAAGTTCCCAAAACCCAATAATATGACCGATCCGAACTTTTTAACTTCTGGCGCTTTTCGTTTGCTCAAAGGGCCTCGTATTTAGATCTCATACAAATATTCGGGGGACTTAAATGTAATTATGTGATAAAAGAATGGGCAAATATGTAATAAGTGATGAGTCCTTATTCTATAAAATGACCCCTCACATTCACAATAGAGGAGGCCAATTCCTAGGCCCTCTCACCCCCTATCAAAGCTTTCACTCTCAAAGCTCTCTCTCCCTTAGACAAATACATAATCAGTGTGGACGTAGCCTAAACCTTGGGGTGAACCACGATACATCTTGTGTTATTTACATTTCATGCAGATTCACGATCGGATTTACATTGTTTCAAGACCTCCGGTTTTGTGCATCAACATGACCGTTGGGCCCTTTTGGGGGGGGGGTGGGGAACATGGACCGTTGATATGTGATCGGACGGTCCAATTTAAAAGTAAAATTTAAATTTTTTTAACTGTTGGAAATCCAACAGTCTAGAAAAACTAGCCGTTGGAAATCTAACGGCTCTGAGCATGCCACGTCGTTGACTACATCTAAGGCACAAGTAGGCTGACAACGCTTGCCCCCTTGTCCCCTACTTGCGGCCACGCGTGAGTGTTGTGCACGCACCAGCCAAATAGGTTGGCTCTTGGGTCTGTAAAAAATGGGTTGGTCTGTTGCCTAGCTTGGGCTAGGTGCCATGCAACTTTGTAGGCTGGACTAAATGGACTGACCCTCAACTTGATATTTGGACTAGGTGCTGGGCAATGTTGACTTCGGTGGACTTGCTCTTAAGATCTTGGGTTACATTGGTTTTTGCATTTGAATACTCCTTTTCGAAATTGCTTATATAAAAGAAAATTAGAGTTTGTTTGGAGTCTTGAAAAACTGTTGTTCATTTTATGGAACCAAAACCATTGTAAAATCCTTTTGGTATGTTGTTTTAAAAGAATAAAGAATGAAAAACAGAAAATATAATATTTAGCCTAGCTTGGGTACAACATCATATTGGTTTTTTGTGTCTTTCAAGAATGACTTCCAAATAAAGTAGAAAACACATGTATAAGATAAAAATCAAAGTTTAAGGCAAGCCTGATGGAGAAGCCAAACAATAATCGTCTGGCCCAGCTGACACACCCTGACCCGAATCAAGGCATGATGGTCATCACGTGAGGGTGATGTAGCCATGTGCACAGTGCGGAAGCAATAATGATAACAGAGAATATGAATAATTAAAAACCAATTCATAAGAGTATTAGCTAAGGTAAGTGCTAGAAAATGTGTGAATACACAATCAGAGCATAAGTAGCCTAAGTTTAGTCCAGAAAAAAAGCACTAATTAAACGACACCTAAAGATGCCCTACATTTGTGATAGTCTGTCAGAACCTCCAGTCAATCCTCGTGAGCCACTAACGAACAAGCTTATCTAAAACCTGGAGGGACGCAAAACAGAAAGTGTGAGTGGGCAAAAACAAAGCTTTTCAAAACCATTTCATTATCAAATACTCTAACCCCTCGCCGTAAAACATGTATAATTTTCCCATAAATGGAATATAAATATATAAGTATATATACACATATATTTCAATTCATGCTTCACATACCCATTTTCATAAGTATGCCATGCCAAAATATGAAACAGAATAAGTAACTCAGGTGATAATAAATTCATGGAAAAGTAACATATTAGCCGGAACCCTTGCAAAAGTCTATACGGCTGAATTCATAACTCATTAGTCAATCTAGCCAGAGTTACTGCAAGTGACCTATACAACACTACACTGCACACGAGTCGGAACCACTGTAAAGGTTTGTACGACAAGATTGGGTGTAATATAATTATGCTTAATGCTACGTTCTCATGATAGCTGTACGATAAATTGCTAGTCACCTACGAGTCGGAACCACCTATCATGGTATGTACGACAAGACTGTGCACCTAAACTGGATCCAATGTGAGCATATGGTGCGGGATGTGACATTATATACAGGCCTGTGCTATATCTCTGGCTAAATCACTAACACCGGGGTGCAGGTTTATGAGTTCGATGTTTCTCAATTAATCACAACCGTTATTCATATTCACAATTCATAAACTCACCTGGGGCTTACCTGAGCGTCCACAGCACCACAATTATATATATATATATGCAAACATCATATGCATATTCTAAATGTAAAACATTTGGCATGGCAATTTAAGTCATAACTCATTTAAATGCATTTTCTGGGAAAGATACCAACATATACATATATATTTAAAACTAAAAGCTCACTCACTGGTATGTCGAAGGGTCGTAAGCCCCGAGTCACCCTTGACTGCGCTCGGCCTCGGGATAAGTCTCCCCTATATGCGAAACAACTATAAAAATGTTAATTTAAAGCACATAACCAATATTGGTTAATAATTTCTCATACATTGTTCAAATGAGGTGTTTAAATATACCAACGTGATCTACACAACCTCAGGAACACGCCCAAATTTTTAAAATAATTTTTAGAGCCCTCACGCGCTGGCAAGGGCATGGCCCTACTCGCCCCCACGCGCGGACAAACCTTAACTGAGGCCTAACGGCTGTTAGGAATATTCCGTTAAATTTAAGGAATATTCCATTAAATTTAACTAACACCGTTAGTTGTTATTAGGAATATTCCGTCATCACCTACATTCGAACTCCGGTGACCATCGCCGTCGTCGAAAATTGAAAAATCTAAAAATTCTTTTAACTTCTTCATTTTGCACCAAAATTCATGAAACTTAAACCAAATTGAAGCTTACAACGAGTAGAACACATTCTTACCAATTTCAAGCTCTAAAAATCACGGGATCTCGCCAGAGAAGGCACGATAATTCCAGCCAACTTTCAAACTCGACTTCCCGATGTCCAATTTGCTTGGTTTTTCTTCTCCGAGCTTCGTGAGAATGTCCTAAAGCTTCCTATGAGCTTAAAATCCCCTAAAACATCCATAATTACGACCACATGAACAATACTCAAATATAGGGTGATGGTTTCTCGGGGTTTTGAGGGTTTCATGATCTAAAAATGGCATACATGAACTCAGAGACTTGCAAGGAGTTCGAATCTTACCTTCTTAACATCGATTTGTGCGTGAAATGTGAGTTTGGTGTTCGTCCGTACGTTTTGTACGAAAATGGTAGGAAGGCCGAGAGAGAGAGAGAGAGAGAGAGAGTGCATGGGGTTGTTTTTGTGTGTGTGTGTCTTCACTTGATCATCAACCAAAACAAACAAAAGTTTAACTTTTAATTGAGTCCAAAACTTAGGAACTCAACATATTGGTCTACATCCCAAAAGCATGTCACACACATCACAATCTCAATGTTCAAGGATAAAACCGTCATTTCATACCGTCAAAACTAAATATTTCGGGATTGGCTGTAACACTAACGACCTGTCTATGTGATGCAAGATTGACATCATCATGACATCAACCACAATTTAAATTACTAAAAACTAATTAAAAAATAAAAATTATATATTTTTCTATAAATACCTAACCATGTTATTTTAGTTTACACTACATTTTAGGGATGGGTTCGGTTTCGAATCGGTTCGATTTTTTGTAAAAATCGAAACCGAACCAAAATTTCAGTTCAGTTCGGTTCAAATTTTTTTTTTTTTTTTGGTTCGATTTTTTTCCCTTTTTTTTATATATATTAAATCTGGAGCATGAAGCAAGCATGCTTCCTGCCTTGAACAGAAATCAACCTGCAACTCTGCAACATGGTTTGGAAGAATAGCGAGAGAATCCAAGTATAAAATAAAATAAAAGAAAAAAATAAAATAAAGAGAATTGTGGATGCAAATTTTCTCCTCTTCGATCTTGGACGATTTTGCACCTACAAAACAACTAGGACCTTAGGTTAAGGCCAAGAGCCTCACGCGCCCACGATGAATTGGGGGCGGCTTTGGCCGAAGAACCTCCGATGCCAAAGTTAGAATTTTAGAGAGAAATAGTGTTTAGAATATTTGGGATTTTTTGCAAGAGGTTTGGAATGAATTTTTGGTGAGAATAGGTGCCTATTTATAGGGGTAGGCTTTGCCCCATTTTGAATAATGGGAACCGGCCATAAGGTTTTTGTGGGGGTCAAATTCATGTTTAATTAGCCAATTTATTCTAATTAAATATGAAAAGAATAAATGGATGGTTATAAAAATGAAGGACTATTTTAATAAGGAAAATGGGAAAGATGAGGATGTGAAAAGTGGGGGGCCGGTTTTGGCTATTAATTGGGTGATTTAATTGACTATTAAGGATGATTTTAGGAGATATGGTAGACATATATTATTTAGCTAATTGATTAGCTAAATAATGAAATAGAAAATACTAGGTCTTGGAAATACCTTATAGAAAGGATTTTGATGAAAGAGGTTTTTAATTGTTACCTTTTTTGGGTACTTTTGACTTGATTGAAAGATGATTGCCCACTGCTCGCGCGTAGGAATCCTGGTATGCCTCGAGGGTATTTTTGTCCTCTTTTGTCCAAAAGTCCACGTGTCGCCTAGTGAATATATTTGGCTCTACAAATGCCCCCACACCTGTTGGGCTGCTTGCAGAAAATGGCAACAGGTGTAGAGATTTTCTTGCTTTAGGAAACTTAAGATTGCTTCCTATTTTGATGTTGATTCTCTCTTTAAATGGAAATTAGATCCTTCTAGGAAAAGGAAATAAATTTCTCTCAAAGCCTATTTAAGTCCACCTTAAGTGGGTTATTAAATCAACTTTGGAGAGCGATTTATTCTACCCTACAGGAGAGAGATAGCTTAGAGGATATTTGTTCCCCCTCCTCTAGCAATCTTCTACATCTTGCCCGTGCAAAGAACCGTCTTTCGTTGCTTTATTCGTCTTCTTCGTGCCGCACCGATGCAAGAAAACTTTAATTTTTCTTGCCTTATTCTTGGATAGTGCTATTGCGGGGTAGTCGTCGGGGTGGTGCGGCACATCGGCTGGCAGGGGCCAGGAGCTGGCTCGGCATGGGCTGAGGAGATGTCGTGGCAGGGACCACTGCTTGGGTAGCTTGGCTTGGCTTGAGCCAAGGGCAGCTTATGCAGCTGGGGTCGAGGATTGTGGCGCTGGGGCGCAGTGCTAGGCGAGCCGCATGGCTCATGTCCTTTGGGCTCTTGGACCTGACTTAGGCCAGGCTGGCGATTGAGAGAAATAAGGAGATTGCGGGTCTCATGGGCTGCTGGAATGTTGGGCATGCAGGCCTCCTGCCTGCTGGAATGCTGGGTTGAGCTCCCCTGCTGAGTACCATGAATGTCGTTGGATGTTTAGTCCTCTTTGCTGAAAGAAAGGTGGGCTGCTCCGGAAAGAGGAGGTAAAGAGGATCAAGGCGGATGCATTGGCTCGTCTGATCGTTGTCGTGGAGCTTACTATGAATGAAGATGGAAAGAAGAGATCTTCCCCGCCTGCTCATGAGATGCCAGTTAAGAAAAAACTGAAGACTTCTTCTGCTGCTCATGAGGGTCCGCTTGCTACCGAGAGGTATGTGATTGACATGACTTCTTCCAATGGGAAGAAAAATAAGGCTGCTAGATCTGAGCATGTGGCGTCTTCCATGTTGAGAATGGCTAGTACAATTGTGGATAAGATTGCTCAGCGTAAAGGTTTTATCATGCCCCCAGTGCCGAAGTCTGTACCAGGACGTTCTTTGGGAGCCAAGTCCAGTTCACTTTTGTAGAGACTTGCTATTATGAAGAGTGGTAAGGTGGATTCTGTTGCTAAAGTGGCGCCAAAGCCTGCTCCCTTTGCTGCCGAGATTGATTCGCCTCAGATTCAAGATCTTAAGTTTGCAATTTCTGAGCTTCGTTTTGCTGCTTATGCTAAGAAGGGAGTGGATAAGCTGCAGCGCGTCCGTGTTAGTCTGCTTAAAAAGAATGCGCAGCTGAAGGGTGAGAAGGATGGGCTTGAGGTTTTAAGACCTTCTCTATTTCTCCAGAAGACTTGCTTGCTTTTACTTTTAAGGCTTTCATTGGTGAAGTAGTTGGAGAAGTTAGTGCCCATACTGGGGCAGCCGGGGGTGAAGCGCCAGATGATGCCGCTGCTAAGAGCGTTACGGCTGTTGAAGGTGTGGCAACCCAGTAGTCGTGGGATGTCCAAGCTGCTGTAGTGTAGTATTTTAGGTAGCCTTTAGGATTTTCTTTGTTTTTCCTTGTAGCTCTTGTTTTGCTTGAACTCCTTCGGCCTTTGCTAGTTGTTTATAAACATGTTTTCCTTCGTTTTTCTTTATCTTCACTTCTTTTGTTCATGCCCTAACCTTTAGACTTGATAGACCAGTGGCAGGCATGCTACTTTTTTATAAGCAGACAAGCTCGCGTAGCCTATGCAGCCGTAGGTGTTGGTGTAGAACTTTGCAAAGTTGTTAGCCATAGGGTTGGCAGCCGGATGCCTTACTTACAGAAGCAGACAAGTCCGCGTAACCACTAGGCTGTTAACCTTGACTTTCTTCAATTCCGTAGGTTGCGTAGCAAGTATCACAACACTTTAGGACTTGGTGTAGGTTGTTCCGCGCTTGGCAGAGGTGAAGCTTATCGACTACGTAGCATGTCGGCAGTGGATAAAACTTCGTATATGCGCGCTAGCTTGTTTAACCTTTCACAAGAATGTGCGGTTGTATAAGTCTAGTGCGGCTTTACTGCTCGAAGGGCAAGCCGTAGGCAGTCTTCCAGAATCCGTAGGCTACCTTAGTGCACTCGGTAGCAGCTTTAGGATTCCAGGGCAGCCGTCCATCGGATGTACTGCGTAATGTGCCCTCTCCGTCTCTAGGGCCCGGTTCCCCACGGATTAGGCCAAGAGACCCAAAATCCTTCAGTTAACTAAGCCTTGAAAAAGACCATTGCGGCTACTTCTAGGAATCACGGCGCAAGCCATCGTGCATCTAGTTATACTAGGGCAGCCAGGCTCATCCACGTCTGGATATTCGGAGTGTAAAGTTTATCCTCCCGTCTTGGAGAGCTGACCCATATGGGTGTCGGAGAATTGGTTTACCCTCTCGCACTGGAGAGCATGGTTGGTCCCTCGGGGGGCGCAATTCCTGCGATGAGTCCCTAAGAAGGGCGCAGTCTTCTTTTGAAGTGCAGGAGTGATTAGTTGTTGTAAGCATGCAGCCAAGCCAAGTTGTGATTACTTCTAAATTCCTCATTGAAAAAACGAGTGAAACGAACAAGAACTTTAGCTGTAAGGTAGGAACTGCATAACAACTGGATAGTCCTCAGCTTGTGAGGTGGTGCCCGTCGAGCTTATTGAGTCTTCGGGTTTTGATGTAGCGGGAGGTCACACATGGTACTTCTTCAGATTGTAGGCCATCCATTACTTTTCAATCTTTTTGTCGCTTCATGGTGGCGAGGGTGTAATTACTCTTGCCCCCTACTCTGCTGATCTTGTACGGACCTTCCCAGATGGGATCCATCTTTTTGGAGCCTTCTCTGCCGGCAGTGATGAAGGCTTTTCTGCGCCGTCGACATGCAAATGCCAGAAGTCTCCATCGGGTGGAGTAGGCGCAGCTAGAGTGTGCTCGGCTACTTCTGAGGCATCGTTAGGCCGCTCTGTTGCGTCACCTAGGCCCGGTGTGAAGGCGTAGTAGGGAGCTGTGGAGATGGGTCCATGTCATACGCAGCAGGAGATGCTCAACTACCGGTATTGGGCCACTCTAGAGTTGAATCATTGAGCAAGGGTCGGTTAGGGCCTTGTGATGCGCAGCAAGAAATGGTACTCAATTGCCAGTACATGTTGCTCCTATGTAGAATCTTTTAGGGTGACGAGGACAAAACTTGCTTTCGAGTGTGTCCTTCCAGTGTTGCGTTCGTAAAAAAACTTTACATCCGCCAGGGTCTACGCCTTTATCGTCGCGCGTCTGGTTTGGGCAGAATAGTACGTCATGAGGATGATTACATGCGTTTGAAAGTAAAACTTGTGCTTCTGGGTTGCAACAACTATCGCCAAAGTTAGCTTTTGAATTTTTTAATAACATCGAGGAGAGCTTTTGAACTGTAGAATACAGGTAACTGTGGAATACAGGTAGTCGGAACCCCATCTCTTCTCGCATGATGGTAGAGCTTATTGCTACTTTAGATACCGTCAAACATGTGAATAAGTCCTCCGCTGCTTCTAGGGAGGTGATGTCGGGTACTTCTTCAAGTCCTTGAATGTGCATTGGCGAGCCTCATCCCAAAGTGCATACTTCTCTGCCAAAGCAAAAGAGTCTGCCAGAGTTAGATCTTCTTTCATGATCAATTTTCCGAATAGCGGGTGGTCTGCTGGAAGTCCTTTTTGGAAGGCTGCTCTAGCTATCGAGTCGTTGCATCCGACTATTTTTGCCTTCTCTACTTTGAACCTCCTCACATAGTTGCGAAGCGACTCATTTGGGTTCTTCTTGACGTTGAACAAATGATCAGACTTCGTTTTTATCGAGCGATAGTATGAATATTCTTTGGTGAAAACCAAAGAAAGTTCGTAAAAATTCCGGATGGATTGTGGCGGCAGGGTGTAGAACCAATCTTGCGCCTCGTCTTGTAGAGTGGTGGCGAATATCTTGCACATGAGATCATCGTTGTTTCGATAAAGGATCATTGCGCTTTGGTAACGTTTTAAGTGTCTCTCCGGGTCTTCATCCCCTTTGAAAGATGTGAAATGTGGCATGCTGAACTCTCGTGGAGGCTCTGCCTGCTCGATCTCGTCCGTGAAGGGTGACTTGCTTATGTTGGTCATGTTCCGTCGTAGCGCCTCGTCGGTGACCTCGTTGCGTTGGAAATCATGCAATCGCTTGGTCAAGAGTCTCTCTACTTCTTCCTGAATTTGCCTTTGTTGGGGTAGCGGAGCTCTCGGCTGCCCCCAGCCATAACTTGCTGGTCTAGGCTGCTCTTCCATGTGTTTGGCTCGTCTATGTCGCAGATGCAGTGCATGTGGTGCGTTCCTAGCAGGCGAGCGAGTTCTTCGCAGGCTGCTGGTTGAACTTGAGCTGGATTGAGTGACTGTTTCTCCCCGTCCGTCGTGCTGCCTACTCTGATGTGAGGTGGATGATGCTCCTTGTGGGCTTAGCCGTGAATGAACACTTTGTCCGGAAGGTTGCTCATGTTGACTATTGGAATGTGACCCCAACCGTGAATGTATGCTCATCCGTGGGCCTAGTCGAGAGTACACGCTCCTCCGCGCGCTAAGACGGGAGTATACGCTATCTCGGGGGCCCAATCGGGAATGTACACTGCCTGAACGTTCGGCTCGTGGCTGGTCGAATGGCTGCTTGCCGGGACGCTGCTGGAAAGGTTCGTCTGCCCTTGTCCTACTTCGGGATACCTCATCTTGGGCACGTTGGATCCCGATGCGTTGCAAAAGTTGATTCACCAAAGTTGCCTGTTGTGCAAGGGCGCTCGTTAACTCTATGACTTGTCGAGACAAGTGTTGTTCGCCATTTGGATTGGAAGAGCTTGGAAGGAATGCGCCTTCTTGGGCAGTAAAAGGGTGGTAGACTTCGGGCGCGAGATTTGAGTTGGGAAATGTCAAACCCGCGAAAAAATGTGGTGAGAATGCCCCCGGCTCGATGGTAGGTCCGGATGGTTGAGATAGTCTTGGGCCGACTTGGGCTGCTTGGAAAGCCACTGGAGCATGATAGGCAGTGAGAATGGGCTGCTCGATGGAAGCAGGCTGGACCACGGGAGTGGGCTGCTCGTCGGGAGTAGGCTAGGTCATGAGAGCAGGCTGCTTGGCAGGAGCAGGCTGGGCCACGGGAATGGGCTGCTCGACGGAAGCAGGTTGGGCAACGAGAGTGGGCTGCTTGACGGAAGCAGGCTGGACCATGGGAGTGGGCTGCTCGTCGGGAGCAGGTTGGGTCACGAGAGCAGGATGCTTGGCAGGAGCAGGCTGGGCCACGGGAGTGGGCTGCTCGACGAAAGCAGGCTACTCAATGCGCGGTGCATGTGAATGCGAGGCTTGAGCTTGGGTCCACGTAAACTTGGATGGCACGGCTTGGGTCGTGGTCTTGGTACCGTGAGCCTTGGATGGCACAGCTCGGGCCGTGGTGAAAGCTCCATGGACCTCGCCGTGGGTGGCTACCGAGGTAGCCACCGCAGTGGTTCCCATGGTGGAAACTTGTGGTGGTGATGCCGCTCCCCTTATTATCGCATTTTGCCTCACGGATCTCCGCAATCTCATTTCTTGTATATTAGAATTTTCACTTATGGAATTTTCTAAATTTCTAGCCATTATATTTTGCTTATACGTTTTATCAAAGAACCTTTGCAAGTAAAAAATTTTAACAATAAGAACGTATGAAAAATATTCAAATGGACTAGAAAATAAAGAAAAAACCTTTTTGTGCGAGAGTCTTCTACGAGTATGGATTTCAACTCTCAATGAAAGCACCAATTTGTGGATGCAAATTTTCTCCTCTTCGATCTTGGACGATTTTGCACCTACAAAACAACTAGCACCTTAGGTTAAGGCCAAGAGCCTCACGCGCCCACGATGAATTGGGGGGGGCTTTGGCCGAAGAACCTCCGATGCCAAAGTTAGAATTTTAGAGAGAAATGGTGTTTAGAATATTTGGGATTTTTTGCAAGAGGTTTGGAATGAATTTTTGGTGAGAATAGGTGCCTATTTATAGGGGTAGGCCTTGCCCCATTTTGAATAATGGGAACCGGCCATAAGGTTTTTGTGGGGGTCAAATTCATGTTTAATTAGCCAATTTATTCTAATTAAATATGAAACGAATAAATGGATGGTTATAAAAATGAATGACTATTTTAATAAGGAAAATGGGAAAGATGAGGATGTGAAAAGTGGGGGGCCGGTTTTGGCTATTAATTGGGTGATTTAATTGACTATTAAGGATGATTTTAGGAGATATGGTAGACATATATTATTTAGCTAATTGATTAGCTAAATAATGAAATAGAAAATACTAGGTCTTGGGAAATACCTTATAGAAAGGATTTTGATGAAAGAGGTTTTTAATTGTTACCTTTTTTGGGTACTTTTGACTTGATTGAAAGATGATTGCCCACTGCTCACGCGTAGGAATCCTGGTATGCCTCGAGGGTATTTTTGTCCTCTTTTGTCCAAAAGTCCACGTGTCGCCTAGTGAATATATTTGGCTCCACAAGAATTAACAGAGGCGGATGAGCATGAGTCGAAATCGTAAGAGATCCATCTCGACATGATTCACACGCCGTAAAAATATTATTATTATTATTTAAGTTTTCAGTTTGGACCCTACCCTGAAATCCTCCGCATATAAACCCAGTTGTTCGCCATTTTTTCTTCCTCTGTTTACTCAGTTCGGTTGCGCTCGCCGCCAATGGTGACGGAAGACAATAGCGAAAGTTGCAGGAGTAGAGCGCTGGGAGAGATCGGAAGGAGCGGAGGGAAATTCATGGTTTGGAAGAAGGAATCTGCGACCGCGAGGATAGGAGAAGACGGGAGAGAGTGCGATTTGGAGGAAGAGAGGAAGGAAAGAGAAAGACTGAGGAAGCAGAGAGGATGAAAGCAGCGGATTGGAGAGAGAGCGAGAGAGATTTTGAGAAAAGCAAGAGAAAACTAAAATGGGAGTGACGGCTAGGGTTAGTACACTTTAGAAATTTATAAAGCATTAAAGATTAGAATACTTATAAATATTCCCAACCTGGAGGAAAGGGGCTTGAATCCTCATGCCACTGGGAATTTACATATGATTTTCATAAATCAAATCGGTTCGGTCTGGTTTGGTTTTCAGACCTTAAAAATCGAAATCGAACCAACAAAATTTGTTCAGTTCGGTTTGATAGTTGCAGTTTCATTTTTTTCGGTCTTGGTTCGGGTTTCGATCCGATTTTTTTCGATTTTCGGTTTTTCCAACCCATCCCTACTACATTTCAATATTTTCAAACACTTTTAACCAATTTTTAATTATTATCTAAAAATAAAAATATAAGTTGTTTTTTTATTATTTTATAAAATAAAAAATATACTAATATTTTAATACGAATTATTTGACTATTCACTTTATGAGTGGAAATGCACTTCGACATTTACCATTCACTACGGACCGTTACTGTTTATTTAAAGAAATTAAGTTGCCTGAGGCCTTTTTACACTGGAAGATAGATTTATCTTTATTTACTAGATTTGAAAGATAAAGGAACTTGCTGCTGGTTTGGAAGCGAGACTTGTGGTTAAAAGAGGTTGGAATGCCTAGTCTTCTAGGTAATCGTTACTTGCTATGAGTTATCCTTTTTTTTTTTGAACCCCGGGGGGGGAGGAGAAGGATGAAGGAACAGGTCATCGGGTGCTCCAGAGGGTAGTGAATTACTTCGCTGTGTCGGCGGATAACTCAACAGGTAATTCCATTTCCACTAGGAGTTGAGGACCAAAGTCATCAAATTTCTACTCGAATAGAATGCCACTGATTTGCCACCACCTTTCCTCTTCTTCCTCTTCTTCCTAATTATATATAATCTCCTCCTAAATTCTCTCCCACTCACTCTCTCTCTCTCTCTAGCTTCCGCAGATTCTCTCACTACTCTCTAGCACTCACTACCACTGTGGGGGATGCAGAGCGAGAGAGAAGTTCAAATACAATAAACCCACTTGAGAACTCTCTCACACAGCTTTCTCACCAATTTTCAGGTAACCAATTTGATCTGTGCTTGCACTTGCTTTTTCTGGGGGTCTCTGGAAAAACAGTGCATCTGTTTTTGGCTTAAAAGTTTTCAGATTTAAATTTCGTTGTTTGTTCTTCTTGCATTCATATCCAAAGTTGTTTTCTTTTTTTTGAGTAAGATCCAAAGTTTTGTTTGAGGTGAAAAGGATTCAAAATTTAAAGATCCAAAGGGTGAGCTCCATTTGAGGAAATAGGTTTAATGATGATGATAAAATTTGTTAACTGATGGGAATTTAATCCTATGACATACTTAGAAGCAGCAATGTCTTTAAGTTTAAATTAACTGGTGGAACATGATATGGGTTTGATCCCACTTATTCGTCACTCCATTTAATCCTATTGTGATTGCAAAATGCAAACTCACACTCTTTTCAGCAAATCTAGTTACTGCTGATTTCTGCAAGTCCTTAACTAGTTAACCATAACAATGTATGCACAGTTGCCTTTAGAAACGTACCGTATTTGGGAATCCATCCCCGTTCTCATGTCTCAAACTTTGTACAGTGGTGCCATCTGGATTTCTTTTACTATCATCCAGGATGTTTTATGTTAATTAAGTACTTCTTGGTTCGTATGTGAAGATACACACACACACACACACACACATATATATGTATATACTTGGAATTTGTATTTTCAAGATTGGCTAAATGTAGAATGAGCAACAAGTTATCGTTGTGTAGGTTATTTATACCAGAAGCCTTTCGAATTGAAAGCCTGATGCATATTGACTACAACTTTAGCTAGAGAAAATTAACGGTACTTACTTTGGAACAAATAGTCGAGTTATTCTTTTTAAATTTTAATAGGCATGCGTATTATATTCTTCGATAAATAGCTGTCTACTTAATACTGTTCATGAATTTGCCCTTCATTACATTTTGGTAGGGCTTGGCTTCATCTTGTCAACCATTGATCATTTACTTCAAATACCTGCCTCTCAATTTTCTATTAATTGTGCAGGTTTGAGGGAGTTATTGCAAGAATATCATGGGCCCCAAGCATAATTCTTCAGGAAACAGAACAAGAAGCACATTATCTATATTTGTTGTGATTTCTCTTTGTTGTTTCTTCTACCTTCTTGGAGCATGGCAAAAGAGCGGTTTTGGAAAAGGTGATAAGATAGCATTTCAAGTTACCAAACAGAAAGATTGCAATGTCTTTGCTGAGTTGAACTCTGATTTGAACTTTGAAACTCATCACAATGTCGTGGAGATAGTTGAACCTTCTGAACCTAAAGCCAAAGAGTTCAAACCTTGTCATGTGAAATATGCTGATTATACCCCTTGTCAAGAGCAAGACCGAGCAATGAAATTCCCCAGGGAAAATATGATATACAGGGAAAGACATTGTCCACCAGAAGAGGAAAAATTGCATTGTCTTATTCCAGCACGGGAAGGGTATATGACTCCATTCCCCTGGCCTAAAGGCCGTGACTATGTCCACTATGGAAATGTACCTTATAAAAGCCTCACAGTTGAGAAAGCTGTACAGAACTGGGTGCAATTTCAGGGAAATGTTTTCAAATTTCCAGGTGGAGGAACAATGTTCCCCCAAGGCGCAGATGCATATATTGATGAACTTGCATCAGTTATTCCAATTGCAGATGGCTCTGTCAGGACAGCATTGGATACCGGTTGTGGAGTATGCTTGTTTTCTAAATTATTTATGTGCTTTTATTATTGCATATGCATGTCTACATTAATTTCTCCACTCTGCGATTCTATCATTTGCATTCAGTTTGAGCTTTTTACCTTCCTCCAGTCAATCCAAGACTGACAAGAGCATTAGCTTTTCACCCTCCAGAGAATATTGAAGAACCTGTCACTTCCGACCAACCTGTCATTTAAAAAAGCACTATGCATATACTGACTGCAAATGCACATTCAATCAGTACCTATATACTTGTGACTAGATGATTTATGTGCATGAGCAGTGATCTATAATAGTGTACATGTTCACAGAGAGTCAGTTCATTCATTTGGTTGTGGTTCCGTACTAATGAGGCCAAGCATAACCCAGGTTGCAAGTTGGGGTGCATACTTATTGAAGAGAAATGTATTAGCCATGTCCTTTGCACCGCGGGACAATCATGAAGCCCAAGTGCAGTTTGCATTGGAGCGAGGAGTACCTGCTGTTATCGGTGTGCTTGGATCGATTCGTCTTCCATACCCAGCTAGGGCCTTTGATATGGCCCAGTGCTCTCGGTGTTTAATTCCATGGACTGCAAATGGTAAGATCTTGGAGTAACCAACATTAAGCTTGAGCAATCACATTTGATATCTTTTGTTTTGTATTATATACTGATAAAATATAGTTGAAATTACAAATTCTAAATAAGATATAAAAAGTAGAAAAACATATCTAAATTGCTAAACATTTATACTTGATTTCTATTTGTATAAGCAATTACTGATTTGCAAAGTTAACCATTTTCCTGAAACTCTTACATGTCTGGCAGTTAATTTAGTTACCAACCCTGCTAATTTCCCTTTCCCAATTCTCTTGTTTGATAATGAATTCCCCCCAGTTGACTTCTATATAAAAGAGGGATTCTCATTGGAGTTCCATCTTCTACTTTGTTTTCCATGTTTTAACATGCAAGAATAGTTTATTTACTGAATATGGTGAAATTTTATGATTCAAATATGAATGCCTTTGTGTAGATGGAATGTACCTAAAAGAAGTTGATAGGGTCCTTAGACCTGGTGGATACTGGATATTGTCTGGACCTCCAATTAATTGGAAGACCTACTACAAAACGTGGAAGCGGTCTAAGGAGGACGTGCAGGCAGAGCAAAAACAGATTGAAGCACTAGCTGAAAGTCTTTGCTGGGAGAAAAAGTATGAGAAAGGAGATATGGCTATCTGGAAGAAAAAAGTTAATACAAAATCCTGCAGGAGAAAGTCTGTCGATGTATGCCAGACAGAGGATACTGATGATGTCTGGTGAGTCTCCAGGCACTATGGTTGCTTGTGATATTACTTTGGTATTTAATAACCCATTTTTTTAGCCTTGTTTAGTTGTTTTAAACCTACCCTAATCATGTATATAGATAATCTATAGTCATCGATATGTAAACCTCCCACTAAATTTGAGGTTTGGTCGATCTTTCTGAAGTGGTACAGAATCAGTTAGGGGAAAGAGCCCCATGCCTTTGCAGCAGATGACAGGATAGCGCAAGAAAAACATTTTTGAAAATCTCAAATTGTATGATATTGGGTAACTTTCGTCCAGCAATTTGGTTTACTTATCTAGGAAAATGCTAAATATAACACAAGTTTTACAAGCAGAAGTAGTTGAATTGGCATGCTGCATATCCCACATTCCCAATCCTATGTACGGGTGCTCTACTGCTACACATGTTTGCATTGTTTAGTCTGCTTGTTCAGTATTAGACTTTTAGCCAAAATTCATTGATATAAGCGGAATGATTGTATAACTTAACATTCCATTCGTTAAAGTGAACATTTTTCTCTTTTTTACTTTGTTACAGCCATCCTAATTGTTACTTTTATGTGGTCTGTTCCAGGTACAAGAAAATGGACACATGTGTAACCCCTTCTCCTGAGGTAACCAATGCAAATGAAGTAGCTGTAGGGGAGTTGAAGTTTCCTGCAAGGCTTTATGCAGTCCCTCCTCGAATAGCTAATGGTTTAGTTGTGGGGGTTACAACCAAATCTTACCAAGAGGACAATAAACTTTGGAAAAAGCATGTAAATGTTTACAAAAGAATCAACAGATTGATTGGCACTACAAGATATCGGAATGTGATGGATATGAATGCATGCCTTGGAGGATTTGCAGCAGCCCTTGAATCACGAAAATTGTGGGTTATGAATGTTGTGCCTACAATTGCAAAGAATACTTTAGGTGTTATTTATGAGAGAGGTCTAATCGGCATATATCATGACTGGTATGTCCTTGATAATCCTCTCTCTCTCTCTCTCTCACACACACACACACACACACACACACACACACACACTAACACAAACACAAGCACATCAGTGTTTACCGAAGTGTATGAGTGTCCTTCAGGACTCGTTAACCTTTATGCTTTTCCTATGAAGACTTTCAGTATTTTCGTTGATTATAATTTACAGTGCTGAGACCTAGGTAGCAAATACATATTTTCTAGTTACTAGTCCATGTCATGACCAGAAAAAGAAACTTGTTTCAGGTGTGAAGGCTTTTCTACGTACCCAAGGTCATATGACCTTATTCATGCTAGCGGTGTGTTCAGCTTGTACAAGAACGAGTAAGCCTCATCATTTTCTTCCTGTGTATCTGTGTGCCTATATCATACTTAGTGTTTGCACCATTAGATTATTTTATGAGATAGCAATAAAATCATGAGATGCAATATCTTGTCGTTAAGATTTCTAAAACCTTCATATTTTAGACCTCATTTGTACAAATGTGTATAGTTTGGTAAACATCAAGATGGAACAATCTTTGATTCACTAAATCCAAGAACTCTTTTAAGTAATTTTCTCAAGGACTATTTGAACAATGGTGGATTTTTAGTGATAAAGTGAAAATATACTAAGCTAAGCAATTACGGGCTTCCTTAATGACATAAAGTTTTTTCATGCATAAATCTAATCTAATAGTAATAACAAAAGTAATGTAGTTTACCAATTTTCTAAACTTACAGTAATACAGTCACTCTTTTCTGTTTTATTCTAAATTGAGATAATTGGTCTTGAACTTCAGTCCCTGAATTGAAAATCCGTAAGTAGTGGTCCTTGGAACTTGTCACATAGTGGTTCAATGGTGCTTTTCCGGTAACTCCTCCTTAAGAACTTCTGTCCCTTATTTTCCATTTACAACCTTTTTTCTAAAGGAAAACTAACGAAAAGTCCAAAAAAAACTTCTCTTTTAACGAAAAGCCCTTTTTAAAGGTATAGTGAATAGTGACAGGTAAAGGTAAAAATGTGGTTTTTCGTTAAAAGTGAACAGTATCGGGAGTGTTTTATTAAAACTCCCTTTTTCTAACTCTACTAATTAATAAAACACTCATTGTCAATCAAAATCATATGAAATTATCAGTTTAACCCTCTAATTAAAACAAAACATTAATAAGAAATATGAGGTAGAAATATAATTTTACGCAACCAAATTTTGTTTTTTTTTTTTTCAAAGCCTCACCCACATATAATATTAACATATCTCTAATTACAAAAAAAAAAAAAAAAAAAAAAAAATCCCACTCCCACATTCTCTATCACTTTCTTCCTCTCTGCTTCTATTTCAAAAACAACAACAACAACAACAACAAAGCCTTTTCCCACTAAGTGGGGTCGGCTATATGAATCCTAGAATGCCATTGCGCTCGGTTTTGTGTCATGTCCTCCATTAGATCCAAGTACTTTAAGTCTTTTCTTAGGGTCTCTTTCAAAGTTTTCCTAGGTCTTCCTCTACCCCTTCAGCCCTGAACCTCTGTCCTGTAGTCACATCTTCGAACCGGAGCGTCAGTAGGCCTTCTTTGCACATGTCCAAACCATCGTAACCGATTTTCTCTCATCTTTCCTTCAATTTCGGCTACTCCTACTTTACCTCGGATATCCTCATTCCTAATCTTATCCTTTCTCGTGTGCCCACACATCCAACGAAGTATCTTCATCTCCGCTACACCCATTTTATGTACGTGTTGATGCTTCACCGCCTAATATTCTGTGCCATACAGCATCGCCGATCTTATTGCCGTCCTATAAAATTTTCCCTTGAGCTTCAGTGGCATACGACGGTCACACAACACGCCGGATGCACTCTTCAACTTCATCCATCCAGCTTGTATTCTATGGTTGAGGTCTCCATCTAATTCTCCGTTCTTTTGCAAGATAGATCCTATGTAGTGAAAACGGTCGCTCTTTGGTATTTCTTGATTTCCGATCCTTACCCGTAACTCATTTTGGCCTCCATTTGCACTGAACTTGCACTCCATATATTCTGTCTTTGATCGGCTTAGGCGAATACCTTTAGATTCCAACACTTCTCTCCAAAGGTTAAGCTTCGCATTCACCCATTCCTGAGTTTCATCTATTAACACTATATCGTCTACGAAAAGCATACACCAAGGAATATCATCTTGAATATGTCTTGTTAACTCATCCATTACCAACGCAAAAAGGTAAGGACTTAAGGATGAGCCTTGATGTAATTCTACAATTATGGGGAAGCTTTCGGTTTGTCCTTTATGAGTTCTTACGACAGTCTTTGCTCCTTCATACATATCCTTTATAGCTTGGATATATGCTACTCGTACTCCTTTCTTCTCTAAAATCCTCCAAAGAATGTCTCTTGGGACCTTATCATACGCTTTTTCCAAATCTATAAAGACTATGTGTAAATCATTTTTCCCATCTCTATATGTTTCCATCAATCTTCGTAAGAGATAGATTGCCTTCATGGTTGAGCGCCCTGGCATGAACCCGAATTGGTTGTCCGAAACCCGTGTCTCTTGCCTCACTCTATGCTCAATGACTATCTCTCAGAGCTTCATTGTATGACTCATTAGCTTAATACCCCTATAGTTCATGCAATTTTGTACGTCGCCCTTATTTTTGTAGATAGGCACCAAAGTGCTCTTTCGCCACTCATTTAGCATCTTCTTCGTTTTCAAAATCCTATTGAAAATGTCAGTGAGCCATGCTATACCTATCTCTCCCAAGACTTTCCACATTTCGATCGGTATATCATATGGGCCCACTGCCTTTCTATGCTTCATCTTCTTCAAAGCTACAACCACTTCATCATTCCTGATTCGACAATAAAAGGAGTAGTTTCTACTCTTCTGAGTTACTCAACTCCTCTAAAGAAGTACTTCTTTCATGTCCTTCATTGAAAAGATTATGAAAATAACCTCTCCATCTGTCTTTGACCGCGTTCTCTAAAGCAAGAACCTTTCCATCCTCATCCTTGATGCACCTCACTTGGTTTATGACCCTTGTCTTCTTTTCCCTTGCTCTAGTTAGTTTATAGATATCCAACTCTCCTTCTTTGGTATCTAGTCGCTTATGCATATCGTCATAAGCCGCTATCTTAGCTTCTCTCACAGCTTTCTTCGCCTCTTGCTTCGCTCTTCTATACCTTTCACCATTTTCATCGGTCATATCCTTGTATAAGGCTTTACAACATTCTTTCTTAGCCTTCACCTTTGTTTGTATCTCCTCATTCCACCACCAAGATTCCTTTTGGTGTTGAGCAGAGCCCTTGGACTCTCCTAATACCTCTTTTACTACTTTTCGGATACAACTAGCCATGGAATCCCACCTTTCGCTAGCTTCCCCCTCTCTATCCCACACACACTGGGTGATTACTTTCTCTTTGAAAATGGCTTGTTTTTCTTCTTTTAGATTCCACCATCTAGTCCTTGGGCACTTCCAAGTCTTGTTCTTTTTTCTCACTCTTTTGATATGTACATCCATCACCAACCAATGATGTTGATTAGCCAAGCTCTCTTCCGGTATAACTTTGCAATCCTTACAAGTTATACGATCCCCTTTCCTCATTAGAAGAAAATTTATTTGTGTTTTTGACGACCCACTCTTGTAGGTGATCACATATTCTTCTCTCTTCTTAAAGAAGGTGTTGGCTAAGAAGAGATCATATGCCATTGCAAAATTCAAGATAGCTTCCCCATCCTCGTTTCTCTCCCCAAAACCATGGCCACCATGAAAACCTCCATAATTGCCTGTCTCCCTGCCCATGTGTCCATTTAAATCTCCTCCTATAAATAACTTCTTTGTCTGAGCAATTCCTTGCACCAAGTCTCCCAGGTCTTTCCAAAATTTCTCATTCGAACTCGTATCCAACCCTACTTGAGGTGCGTACGCACTAATCACATTGATGAGTTCTTGTCCTATTACAATCTTGATTGCCATGATTCTATCTCCTACCCTCTTGACATCTACAACATCTTGTGTCAAGGTCTTGTCCACGATGATGCCGACACCGTTTCTCATTCTATTTGTGCCCGAGTACCAAAGTTTAAACCCTGAGTTTTCTAGATCCTTTGCTTTAAGACCAACCTACTTAGTTTCTTGTAGGCACATAATATTTATCCTTCTTCTCACCATAACTCCCCGTTAAGGTTCCTATATTCCACGTTCCTAAACGCATTTTACTCTCTTGAACTCTACCCTTTTGTCCTAGCTTCTTCACCCTCCCCCGTCTAATAGGATCAAAGTACTTCTTTTGTGTGTCCTGTGTAAAGTTGATCGGAGCATATGCTCCCAAATAACTTTGAGTGGAGTCGTTCGAAAAGAAGTTTCTATGGCCCCCTTGCTCATTTAACAATGCATCCGGGTGCCGATGGAGATACAGCGACTCTTGCTCACTTATCACTGTGCTCGGGCCACACAGCACGCCACTTACGGGTGACGCCCTAGCTTTAGCGCGATTTCGTTCTGGATTCATTTTCATAAGGATTTGACGTGACGTAGGAGTGCCGGCTGTCGACTACCTGACGCTCTCCCCCTCCTCCTTTATCCGGGCTTGGGACCGGCAATGTAAGATAAACTTACACAGGCGGAGTTTCTATTTCAAAAACAAAAGTAAAAAATTTTATCACACATTTTGTGTGTGCCCATATGCTAGTATATATAAAGTGAGAAGGCAAAAAATGAGAAACATTCAAAATGGCAAGAAATGCCCTCCCCTAATTAAGAATTTCAAAACAAAACAATTTAATTAATAAGGGTAAAATGGTAAACTACATCATTTTGAAGATTACAAACAAAGCACCCACTACATGGGTGGTTACCTAATAAAATTAATACTAATATTTGACATAAAAAAAAAACTAATACATAAACATAATAAATAAAAAGCCAAGGGGCTAGTTTTGGATAGAAATTTGAACATTTTTACCCATAAGGACCAATACTCACGGATTTTTAGTTATGGTGAAAGCTCCAATCGAGCCAATGTTCCAATTCTCTTGTAATTTAACAGCTAATTTTGGATAGGGTTCCGTGTAAGGTTCCACATTGTTGCATGAAGCATTTAACAATCACTTGTGTGCTGAATATTTATCAAATGGATTAAGCAGGTGCAAACTGGAAGACATCCTTTTGGAGATGGATCGCATTTTGCGGCCAGAAGGGACAGTCATCCTCAGGGATGAAGTCGATGTCCTTAACAAGGTTAGGAAGATTGTCGGGGGCATGAGATGGGATGCCAAAATTATGGATCACGAGGATGGGCCCCTTGTTCCTGAGAAGATATTGGTCGTCGTTAAACAGTACTGGGTTGCCGGCAGTGGAAACAGCACATCCAGTGATGAGTAAAACCGGGTGATCATTTGGTTCTGAATAGACAGAATATAGCACAAGGAAGGGCCGGCAAAGTCGAGCTTTCTTGGTCACAAAACCAGAACTCAACCTAACTCAGTCCGAGTTCGAACGGAAATCACCTCACCTCTCTTTGGCCAGAAGTTTATAACACAAAGAATTCTACTAAGGGAGACAATAGAACCTTTAAAGTTTCTCTTAAACTTTGAAAACATAAACCTTCAAAGTTTCTCTTTAAATTGGCGTGTTCTACCACTCAGTACTATGGTTTGGTGTTATTTCTCTTTACTTGGAAGTGAGAGGTTTTAGGTTTGAATTTTGTGGATGGCGTACCAAATTAAATTGTTCATTGTGTGGTTTAACCGAACTTCCGTTCATTTCTAGTGTAAAAATATATTGATGTACAACAAAAAAAAAAAAAAAAAAAAAAAGAAGAGAGAAATTGGCGTGAGTCCAGACTGGAGCCTGGAGGCCATGGGAAACTTGTTACTTATCTACAAGGAACAACTACAATCAATCATGAAGATGATGTAGCTTTGACTAAACAAAGATGAACAACGTTGAGGTTTTAAGGAATAGGGCCTTTATAACTACTTTCATTTTAGTAATTTTTTTGAAATGTTATATGCTGGGACCTCTCCCAAGAAAGCTTTTTGCATCCACAAGGGCTTGAAACCGGGATCACTTGCTTAAGCGACAAGAGCCCCTTCCACTCTGACCAACCTTCATTGGTACCGTTTTTAATTTTTCATCTACACTAGAACTTTAAGCAAATTGTCAATGTGGTAAACAAATTTTGCAGGCACCAGAAGGGATGCCACGTGTACTAAAGTAGAGTCAAGTTACTCACTTAACTTTTACAAGGGTTAAGAATTAATGAAGGAGGGGACGTCTCCCCATAAATTACGTCTGGTAGAGGTGAAAAGTCAACGTGTTCTCCATGTCACACGTGATCGACTCACATAAAATGATGTGTCGGGCCACACCCACTCAGTAGAGTAATTGGGCTCAGTTGGCCTTGCAAGGCTCAAAAAGGATATTGTGAGCCCAGTTGGACTCACAAATGAAATTAGACTCAGAAAGACTAAATAAGGTAAGATCCAGTAGAATCTTCAAGTGATAGTCATCCCTATAATCATGACGCAGACATAGCTCACAATCACTGATGCTGTTAAAAATCATCCCTAAATGAAACTCCTCATTGGTACCCTTCATCATGTTTCCCATGTCAATTGTTGTTGGCTAAATGGGCGGGATTACATGGGGTTCAATCCAACCATTTAGGTAGCACCACGCGAGACCTAATAAATCATCTTCAAGCCCTTGCATGCCCCTATATAAAAGCATGATCATTTCCATGAAAAGGTAATCATTCCTTAGCCAAAAAACTTGTGGACTATAGCTTGATATTCTTCCTACAATTAAGTCTAATTTAGGCATTGAAGAGCCTTTGGTTCACACCACACCGATGTGACAGGGTCTCACTTGTCTTGTCTTTCTTGGTTGCATGTACACCAGAGTAGTTCTAGGCTTGTGTGAAATTCGTTCCCCACAATCATCCAGATCTTGAAATTCTTAATTTGTAGATTTGATAACTTTCATATAAATTGTACTTTGCACTTTAATTTCATGACTTGTATTTATAGTTAATTTAGACTTTTAAGTAATCTTTGGTCATGATCAGACAAGTGGTATCAAATTATATTTTTGGTATCAACTGCCCTAAGTGCTACCATCTTTTGTAAAATCATTTAAGTGCTATTAATAAAATTTAAATACTTTGTGTAACTGATTTTAAACAGAATCATGGCCTTCTCTGCGATTTGGACATGTAACTGTTACACCCACATCATTGGGCCTCGTAACTCCCTTCCAGCCCACACTTGTTACCTGTTATTTTGACCTTTGACTCAAAGCCCAGGCTGTTAGGATGACACCCAGGATTGCGTTTCATCCTTCTAGCTAGGGTTTCCTTTCATCTGAATACAAATAATATGGCTGTACTATGTAGAGGGGCATGATGAATGAAATGAGCTTTCTTTTCCCTTGAATCTCCATTTTCTTCCCTAACTCTTTAGAATTCCTGCATTGTTTATTTCAATTTTTGCTATCTGAACCGATTGGGCGTACCAATTGGTATCAGAGCCCTTTGTTCGATGGGTAAAAACACCCAATCTGCCACCTCTTCCGACCCAGATGGGGGTAGCCACCGCGATGGATTCTCGTCATGAGCACCTGTGCACTCAAGTGGAGGGCGTCTGTGACTCCATGGCAGCCTTGGAAACCCAACAAGCTACTCTCCAAAAATCGTTCGATCACATGAACACGCCGACCTCCACCTTTCAAAACCACATGACATCCCAGTTCGCAGCCTTTCAATCTTTGCTGCTCGACGAACTTCGTCTTTTGAAATCAGCCAACCCCCCAACAACCCAACCCCAACCCCGGTGCTACCCCGTCCATCCACACCTATTCTCGCACCGTCTTTTCGTTCCTTATTCGCTCCTCCCCCCACCACATTCTCAGGTTTGGGTCTCTCTAACCCTCCTTCACCGAACCTTGCCCCTCTTCCCCCCTATTTATCCGCCACCTGCACCACTCCATCACCCACCACCATCCACAGTCCCCCATCCTATTCCCCACACCAAACCGCATCTTCTTTTTTTTTTTAACCCAAACCCACTTTCCCCAACTCCTCCCCAACCCCCATCCTTCCATATAACTCATTCTACCACCCAGATTCCCACACAACCCATCCCACCCATCCCAACCACACCACATCACACGCCCTCGAATTTCAAGACCATCCAAATGGAACTACCTCGTTTTAATGGGGATGATCCATATGGTTGGTTAGCCATGGCAGAAAGGTATCTGGACTATTATGAGGTACCACCACATCAGTGGGTGTTGGTGGCAACCTGTAACTTTGGGGTTGATGCCTCTATCTGGATGAGAGGGTTCGAACAACGTTATGCCCGAGACAATTGGGGTCTCTTTGTGGATTTATTGTTGCAGCGATTTAGGGGTGGGGATCGAGCAAACATCGAGTCCCAACTCACCCACTTCCAACAAATAGGCTCGGTGGATGAATACATAGCTGATTTCACTAAACTCTCATGTCGAGTGCTCGATTGGACAGAAAGCCAATTGAAACATGTTTTCCTTGGAGGTTTACGAGACGACATTCGTCATGATGTCCTTGCTCTCGAACCTGATTCCCTTCACCAAGCCCAAAAACTAGCCAAAATATTTAAGTCCAAAAACCAAGCCAAACGTTCTTTCCGTCCTAGCTTCGCTCGCCACCTCCAACCTTCGGCAATTTCCAAACCCCCTAATTCTCCCACTTCCCTACCACACCAAATCCGTCCGTCACCATCCCCCTACCCCCATGCTCCCTTCAAATATCTAACCCTAGTTGAGGTACAAGACAAAATTAAAAAAAAAAAAGTGTTTCCATTGCACAAAACCCTTTACCCCAGGTCACAAATGCAAAACCCCCATGATAGTGTTATTGGACATTGATAACCAAGATGACGAACCCACTGAGTTCCATGACTGTCCCTTTAAGGAAGACCCCACTACTGACCACTCGTGCCATATGCTTGAACTATTTTCCATTCCGGGTCTTGGCATGGGTCACCCCATGTGCCTGCAAGGCTCTATTGGATCCACCACTATCCGAGTTCTTATCGATTCGGGCGCTGCATGCAACTTGTTGAGCCTAGACATTGCACAAAAATTGGATTTAGCCATCGAGAATATCAACCCAGTCCAATTCACTACAGCTTCCCACAAAAAATTCCATGCCCACATGAGAGCCCACAATGTTACCATCAACCTACAAGATTACACACTTCTTGGTTCATTTCTCCTTTTAAACATCCCAGGCTATGACTTGATTTTGGGTGCGAAATGGTTAGAGTCACTCGGATACATCGAGTGGCATTTTCGGAACAAAACAATGCTCTTCACAGTGAATAATAAAACATACACCCTGCAAGGCCTCATTACGACCCAACCCACATTCCACACATGCACCTCAGCCCATTCTAGCTCCCACTACCCCCACCCATACTTACAACCGACTACACCACCCATACTTTTTTTCTCCACCACTCATTTCTCCTACTGACAACCTCTCTACCCCACTGAAATCTTATCCACCAAACACGATTATTACCCCACCACAAACACTCCCCGTCGACTTACCCCACCCCTTATTACCCATCCCGTAATAACATCTCTTTTGTCTCAATACTCTTACCTGTTCACTACCCCTCTTGGTCTTCCCCCCAACATCCAATCGACCATAAAATACCCCTCCTCCCCAAAACAGCACCCATAAACGTACGTCCATATCGTTACCCATATTTTCAGAAAGCAGAAATTGAACGACAAGTGCATGAACTCCTTGAATCTGGAGTAATTCGTAATAGTAACAGCCCATTCTCTTCCCCCGTCCTTTTGGTCAAGAAGAAAGACGAGTCATAGCGCCTCTGTATTGACTACAGAGCACTCAATGCTGCCACCATCAAGGATCACTTCCCAATCCCTGTGGTAGATGAGTTGTTAGATGAGTTACATGGCGCATCCATTTTTACCAAGCTTGACGTTCAATCAGGCTATCACCAAATACGCATGTGCCCAGTAGACATTGTAAAAACGGCCTTTCGTACACATGACGATCACTTTGAATTTATGGTAATGCCTTTTGGTCTATCAAACGCCCCATCTACATTTTAAGCTTTAATGAATTCAATCTTCCGTCCGTACTTACGTAAGTTTGTCTTAGTGTTTTTTGATGATATACTTGTGTATAGCCCTTCCTTGTATACTCACCTTTCCCATTTGGAGCTTGTTTTCAACATTCTATCCACCAACAGCTTGAAAGTGAAACTCAGCAAATGCTCATTTGGCCAACACAATATTGATTACTTGGGACACTTCATCTCGGGCCAAGGGGTTTCAGTGGATGCTTCCAAAATCCAGGCCATCATAGATTGGCCACAACCTGCTTCCATTAAGAGCCTGCAAGGATTTTTGGGTTTAACAGGGTATTACCGTAAATTCGTTCACCATTATGGTCTGCTCGCTAAGCCCTTGACAAAAATGTTGCAGCATGGAAATTTTTCTTGGTCTCCAGAATCCACGCTAAGCCCTTGACAAAAATGTTGCAGCATGGAAATTTTTCTTGGTCTCCAGAATCCATTGCTGCCTTCAAGAAACTTAAACAAGCTTTGACATCTACTCCAGTACTTGTTCTTCCAGATTTCACCAAGACATTTGTTGTCGAAACCGACGCTTCGGGGCTAGGCATAAGGGCCGTGTTATGCCAGGAAGGCCACCCAATTGCCTACCTTAGTACAGCTTTGTCTGGACGAAATTTGTCTCTCTCCACCTACGACAAGGAACTGCTAGCCATTGTCTTTGCCGTGCAACACTGACGACCTTATTTGCTTGGACAACACTTTCGAATTGTTACGGATCACCAGCCCATCAAATACTTCCTTGAGCAACGTATTTCCACACCTCAACAACAGAAATGGCTCGTCAAACTTTTAGGGTATAACTACTTAGTGGAATACAGGCCGGGTTCCCAAAATGGTACCCTTGATGCCCTCTCCCGCAAAGCTGAGTTGCTGCCTCTCCTTGGCGTTTCATCTCCCATTTTTGAGTGCATTCCTGCCTTTGCACAATTCTATACCACGGATCCCGTTGTCAAAGATATATGGTCGGTCTTGCTGCTTTCCACGGAAACAACTATTCGAGGATTTTCCATCATTAATGGCGTCTTCCACTACAAGACCAGAATATACGTCATTTCCAACTCAAAATGGCGTCCCACAATACTCGAAGAATTCCATTCTTCTCTGCAGGGAGGCCACTCTGGTTTCCTCAGAACGTACCACCGACTGAAATCCAGCTTCCTCTGGCCCGAAATAAGACGGGACGTGAAACTTTTTGTTGCACACTGCACTGACTGCCAACGATAAAAGCATGAGACCATCCACCCTCCAGGTCTCTTGCAGATATTACCAATTCCAACCGGCATTTGGCAAGATATTGCACTCGACCTTGTTAAAGGGTTACCCTCATCTAATGGATACACAGTCATATTGGTAGTTGTCGATTGATTAACCAAATATTGCCACTTCATCCCCATCAAGCATCCCTAAACGTCAGTTTCCATTGCAGATACATTCATCAAGGAGATTTTCCAGCTACATGGCATGCCGAAGTCTATCGTATCTGATCGTGACCCAACATTCCTCAGCAACTTCTGGAAAGAATTTTTCAAACACCAAGGTAGCAAACTTTGCGATAGCATAGCATATCACCCTCAATCCGATGGGCAATAAGAAGTCTTTAATCGGACTTTGGAGCACTACCTCTGTTATTTTTCCACTGACAAACAGAGCAAGTGGTCCACTCTTATCCCCTGGGCCGAATGGTGGTACCACACCACCTTCCAATCTGCTATCAAGATGTCACCCTTCCAGGCTTTGTACGAGGTCCCTCCTCCATCAATTCAAACTTACTTACCAGGCACAACAGCCATCCAATCCATTGATGCTGCCTTGCAAGACCGTGACAGGGTACTTCGCCTTTTACGGACTAACTTACAGCTTACTCAAAACTGTATGAAACAAATCTATGACAAGGGCTGAACTGAGCGTGAATTCATGATGGGTGATTGGGTCTTCCTCAAGCTGCAGCCTTATATGCAACAATCTGTAACCAAGGGCCATTTGAACAAACTTTCGCCCAAGTTTTATAGTCATTTTCAAATTCAGGAACGCATTGGCTCTTTGGCTTATTGCCTTCTGCTCCCACATGACTCGAAGATTCATCCCGTTTTTCATGTGTCTTTACTAAAAAAGAAGAGTGGTGACGCTGTGTCTCCTAACCCCACCCTTCCACCATTTGACTCCACGGGTCTATTTACTTGGCAACCTGAAACGATATTGAACAGAGGCATGTTTAAGAAGAAGAACACTACAGTGACTAAATGGTTGACCAAATGGGCAGGGCTGCCAATTGAGGATGCCACTTGAGAAGAAGCTGACGACATCATTGCCCGTTATCCAGATTTCTAGACCTGAGGACATGTCTCATCTCAAGCAGGGAAGAATTGTTACACCCACATCATTGGGCCTCGTAACTCCCTTCCAGCCCACACTTGTGATGTGAAAAATAAGTTAACACACAAAATTAAACCCTATTTTTATCAAATGTAGTAAAGTATGTAAGTAGGGATCGTTCTAGGCCGGGGATTAGGAGGGATTGCTAAACACTTGAAAACTGACTTAAAAACATAAAAACAAAATTTAAAACACTAAACTAGACTCAAATAATGCAAAACTATACTTTAAAATACTTAAACAAACATAAAACTCAAAACAGCAACCTAATGACTCAAAACTGCCTAAAAACCACTTTCTGGGCAGTTTTGAGAACCTAACAAGAACTTGGACGAAGTTGGATGAAAACTTGAATCAAAACACTTAGAAACACAAATCAAAACACTTTCTAACTAATCTAAGACTTCAAAATAAAGGGGGATTTGTTTTGGACGAAAATTGAAAACAAAATAGAAACTTTAAAACAAAACAGATTGTAAAACGTTTTTGGATGAAAAGGATGGATAAAAGGCTAGTTAGGAGGTTCTTCTCCACACATGACACACTTGCAAACAAAATGATTTTCAGTTGTTCTTTCAATAAATTATGAAACTCAACACCCCAAGTTAATTAGATACGCTTAAATTAACCTTCAAGTTCTCCTTAAGTTAATGAATTGGATGGAAAAACGCATACAACAATTCAAAGCATTCCTCAAAGGTTCCTTACGTGATGAGCACAATAAAGATACAATCAAGAATCATGAAGCACAATGAGAACTATAAGTGTTGACGAGGCATTCGTTACTATGATGAGCATGAAACTAGTGCCAAGAATTCATTCAACGCGATCGTTTTCAAGCGACCTTCACTACTTGTGATTATAAGATTGTAACTATTAGGTGAAACTCCCTCATAATCTAGCATCATATTCATGCATGAAAACTAAGCGTGCACTCTCAATCAACATACACAAATAAGTTATCAATCAAGTAGATGAACGAATTGAATTCGCAACTTATGAAATAACAACTGAATGTAATCAAATCATATTGCAAGCATGTACATGGTTTCGAATCACCCCCCAACTAAGGGGGTTTAGTTCCTCATTCTTGCAATACAAAGATACATAAAATTAGACATTAAAATCAAAGGAAAGAAAACACCTAAAATGCTCCAACTTGGAAAGCAAGTGCATCAATGGATCTCCCTTCCTCCTTGTTGCGGCATGAAGCTTGTGGACAGATTTTTGGGTGGATTTATGGTGTAGAATGGATGGGGAATGATATGGAGGGGTTTAGGGTGAGTGTGGAAGAGTGTTTGATGGTTGGAAGGTGGTGGAGAACTAGGCAAAGAGGGTGGAAGAAGGTGGAGTGGCTGTTATGTTTTCTAGGCACTAGAATGGTGTTTTTGGGGTGTTTTGCTTCCTAGGGTGTGTATGGACGAATTTCTGTGATAAAATGATGAATATGGGGGATTGTTCTTTGGCCAAGGGGTGTAAACATGTATTTATAGGCCCCAAAAACCTTAGAAAATCAGGTTAGGCTAGGGATGAAATGCATTGCAAGTTGGTGTGTGTGGTGTGCAATGGTCCAAGGGTGAAAATGAAGTGATGATGCAAAGTGTGAAGGGTAAAATGGAGTGGTGTTGCAGCTAGGGAGCATAAATGATTGTGTACATTGCATAGAGATGGAAAGGGAGGTGAAATGTGTCAACAAATGGGTCAAAGGTGCAACAACATGTGTGACACATGCCCTTGGATTCCAAATGTGAATGATGGAGCATCAATTGGTGCATGTAATGGATGTAAAGGTTGTCTAAAATCTAATGGGTGAAGGGAACAAGAGGTATCAAGCAATTGAGTGAAATAATTAAATGAATTAAAGCATGAAATCAGAAATTATGTAGGGGACAAGAGTGATCAAGCATGGCATGGGAATCCAAAGGGAATTCTATGTGTTTTGCATGGCAAGGAGTGTGCAACTTGGAGTGACAAATTTTTGGGCTGAATTCTTTATCTTTTGGACACTAATTCTTCACATTCTTGGCCTCTTTAGTTCTCAAATTCATCCATCCACTTTGGCCCATGCATTTGCTATCCATTCCAAGCCCGAAACATGCTCCAAAGGCCTCCAAAATGCATCTTCTTGCATACTTTGTACTTAGAGTCTTTCACTTTGCATGTGGGCTTCTTTGCATGTGTATGATTTGTCATTGTTTATCCTTGCAATTACACACACACACTTGCACACACATATGCCCAAAACGTCCATCCTCATGCATGCAATCCATTTGAGCCCAATATTGATCCAACATGCACCAAAATGCACTTTTCTTGCCAAGGTTGTTATTAAGACCTACAAACAAATGAAAATGGCTTTAAACACTAAAATAACTAAAGAAACACAACGTAAACGCACAAGAACAAGCCAATTAAGTCGCATAAATATGCTCCTATCAAATTCCCCCACACTTAGCTTTTGCTAGTCCTCGAGCAAAACAAAGAAATAAAACGAAACAAAACAAATAAAACACAACCTAAACCTTCCAACATTTGCCTCAGGGATTTCCAATGCACATGACATGTTAAAAATCATTATCCCCACATATTTGAGTCATCTTTACACTTAAGCACATACTTAATCATAGTCACCACTTACTAGTTCACAATTAATCAATTAAAACAATGTTTTTGATGTAGTAACATGCCTTAGAGAATTCGCTCAATTCCTTACAAGATATGCACTCAATTTTCACTCAGATTTTCCAACTACACACCCTATACTAGTTATATGTGAGAAGATTGATGTAGATATGAAAACGAATGCTCACATATATGTATCACAAAGAAAGCAATTTTTGGAGTTAATAAGCATGTTTAGATATGATCTCATGAATGGAATGCTATTACTTAGATGCGAGAACCAGTGACACCATATGCTCATACCAAATTCAAACTCCACAAATTGAAACACATAACACTCAAGATTGAAGTCAAAGGTTGTAACGGGCTTGGGGTGTTGGCTAACAAATGAAGGATAGGGATAACAAACGTTCTTAAAGCAATAGCAAGAAAAGTAATGAAATGGAAACTTAGAATTCACTTAGATTGCAGTAATCAACTTTTAACACGAAGGGAAGATTCAAGCAATATTTAGGGCCGAATTCAATGTTTTGGACCCTTTCTTCAACAAGCAACACTTTAAAACTCTTTTTCACATATTTTTCAACTCCTTTTCTCTTCACAGCTCTTCTTCTTTTCATTCTATTTTTCACGAATCTTTCTTTTCTACTCGTGCCTTATGAATGATTTTGGCATACACACACACAAGAATCACTTCCCCCACACTTGTTTTCTGCCATACATTAATCAAAAGGAATTCAATTTGACTCATACTTTACTATGCTTCAAGAACAAGGGTATGGATGGTCCTAAACTAGGCTAGGTAAGGATAATGTGGTTTAACAAAGAATGTAGGCTATCAAGGCTCAATGGGGTTAACTTAAACATATAACGATATGGGATACATGGCAGTTTGGCTTTGGTGGTGGTAACTACACAACTTCATCTTGAATATGTGTTATGCAAATCAATAACATGCTTTGAATGAAATAGGCATGAGTTCTAGCATTTGGAACTAAATGATGAAACGCCTTCTAAGTAATAACCAAGCAAAGAATAATGAGATCATGCAACGACTTTAGAAAACAATAATGCACAGATTTTAACTCTCCAAATAAACATTTAGGCTCAAGTCTCACAAGGTTGTAGCGTTAGTTTAAGTTCTTTCCTTCAAGCATGTTACAAAAAAAAAAAAACTAATTTTTTTCTTTTATGATTACATGTGATTTCATAAGTTATAACCACAATCACGCATAAATAAAGAGTAAATCAAACTTTCATCCATGTTTATAACTCTCTTTAACAGTCATGCAATTACAAACTGAATCCTCATCATTGTGTTGGAAGGTACCCTAAGACACAACTAAGCACACAAAAACAACTCTTTTTGGGATTTTCAAAAACAATTTTTCAAATTTTTATGAATTTTCGGATTTTTATATCAAAACACACTGAAACACTCCAAAACAGCTTAAAAATACTTAAAACAGCAAGGAACAACACTAGAAGTAATGGGTGATAATTTTCTACGAATTTCATGTAAAACACTAGTTACCCCCCCCACACTTAAATCAAACATTGTCCTCAATGTTTCAAGCATAACTCACACAAAAAAAAAACAAACAAATAAACAAACAATGAATGAACATGACAAATATAGCAAGGTAAAAACAAGAAGGAGTAGAGTTTAGGAACGCAAATCTGGTTATGGAGGTAGATGATCTTGTTGCCTTTCCACAGCTTTGATCTTGAACTGGTTTGGAATTCTGAGCAGGGAATATCAAAGTGCAGTCTGCATTCTTCTCTGCTTATTTCTTCTGCACGGCGGGCAGGCACGAGGGAGAGGTGTTGGTCTGTTTCTTTCTTCAATCTTTCCAAGTGCCCACCTCTTGCTTTCTTTCTCCTTGTCCCTAGTTGAGGATGAATCAACACGTTGTCTCCACATGCTTCGAGGTATCATCTTCACTTCCCTTATACGTGAGAGACGAAGAGGAAACATAAGATGATGAGTACTCGAGAGCAGGTGCTGGTTGGAGAAAGGACAGGGAGAAAACATGATATGAGATACTCGTGCTCTCAACCCTTATGATATGAAATACTTGTGCTCTGGATGGGTTGTTTGCAGGGGTATCCCAGGGGATGAAAAATACAGAGTGACTCAAGAGGGTTTCTTGGAAAGCCATTTCAGAGAGATGAAGAAGTGCTGAGAGGGTGTGCCTTTGCTGTGGAAGGCGAAGGTAGATACTTATAGGGTTTTTCTTCACAACCGGAACTATTCTCTCACTCATTGTCGGCAGCCGGTGGATGGATGAATAGTACAAATTACGCGCTTTCTGACAAAGCTGCCCGTAATTTCCGCAAAGCTGCAAGTTGCATGTGACGAGTGACGACACGTCTGGACAAATTGATCTTTTGAAATCCGGGGTTCGGCTCGTGGTTTCTGAGCAAGCCCATTTTTTGAGAAATGAAACGCCTCTTTTGAGAAAAGAATCTGGCTTTTGAGAAAGGAGCCTCGACTCTTCGATTTGCGAGAGGACGCTTCTTCGATTTCTGAGGAGCGCCTCTTTGATTTCTTCTTTTTATAGAGGCATTAATTTTGTTCCACAACACACTTGAGCTCCCTCCTGTAAACACTCCCTTCTTGCACTTCCGAAATCTTAATCTGTCCGATCTCTTCTTTCTCCAAAACCTCTGAAAAATGTCTGGCCCTTCTGATCGTCGTTTTGATTTGAACCTTGGTGAAGGTGCAGCCCCGCCTTCTCCAGACAACATATGGCGCCCGTCCTTCATATCCCCTACTGGTCCTCTCACCGTTGGGGATTCAGTGATGAAAAATGACATGACTGCTGTGGTGGTGGCCCGGAACCTTGTCACCCCCAGAGATAACAGACTGCTCGCTAGACGGTCTGATGAATTGGCAGTTAAGGAGTCTCTGGCTCTTAGCGTGCAGTGTGCGGGTTCTGTGTCCAACATGGCCCAACGCCTATTTGCTCGAACCCGTCACGTTGAATCGTTGGTGGCTGAAATACAGAGTCTCAAATAGGAGATTAGAGGACTCAAGCATGAAAATAAACAATTGCACAAGCTTGCACACAGTTATGCCACAAACATGAAGAGGAAAATTGACCAGCTGCAGGAAACTGATGGTCAGATTTTACTTGATCACCGGAGGTTTGTGGGTTTGTTCCAACAGCATCTGCCTTCGTCTTCTGGGGCGGCACCGCGTAGTGAAGCTCCAACTGATCAACCTCCGATACCTCCTCCTTCCGTGGCCCCACCGACTGCTGAGACTCCGCCGACTACTGCAACTCCGCCGACTACTACGACCTCTCCCAAGCAGCCTTTGTGAAGGCTCCCTCTTGTATTATGCTATGTTTCTTTATTTCCTAGTTTGCTGTTCATTTCCACGAAGTTTAATGTTAAAATCCTTTGCATATTTGTTAATGTTTCAAAATAGAAAGTCACAACCAAAAATAATTAAACAAGTAATAAAATTGACAATCAAGCAGAATAAATGGGTTGCCTCCCTTAAAGCGCTTGCTTTAACGTCTTCCAGCCGGACGATGAACACAATTACTCGCCACTGGAGCCCACGGCATGCAAGGGAATGTCCTCCACAACATGCTCAACAAAGTTCTCATAGATTACATCCTTGAACGGAAATGGATAGTGATGTTTGTTGATGGGTGCGTTGTGTTGCCTAAGGTTCATGTTCATACGCCCACCATCGGGGATTTGCTTGGGTACCTGCACCAAAGAAGGGAACCACCTATCAACTTTAATGGAAATTGGATTTGGATTAGGTGGCTTACCTATGTGTTGTGATGAAGTGGCAGCAATGTGAACATTCTTCCCCATGGTGCGTTCGGCCAATTTGAGCATTTTGAGAGCAGTGGCCGTATGGTCCTTGTGCGCCACTCCAATTCCCTCGTCTTGCATGGTTCTTGATGCATCCTTTGTGCCTGGTGCTGAACGGTCCAGTCCTATCTTTTCAATTTTATCAATGGCACAACAAGAATGAACAACATTAGGAGTCTCAATGGATTCAGAAATTTTGAAACTAATCATGTCACCAACAAATGCCATAGTGACCAATCCTTTGGCCACATCAATCTTCGTTTGAGTCGTTTTCATGAATGGCCTTCCAAGGAGGATGGGCAATGAAGGGGCATGGTCCGATTCATCCATTTCGAGGACATAGAAATCTGCCAGGAAGATTAAATGATCAACCTGCACTAAAACGTCTTCCAAAACTCCCTTTGGATAAGCATTAGATCTATCGGCCAATTGTATGATTACACCATCATTTTTCAATGCTCCTAAGTTCATAGATGCATAAATGGAATATGGCATAACATTTATAGAAGCACCTAAATCAAGCATGGCAGATTTGAAACGGGTATTACCAATGACACACGGAATTGTAAAACTCCCCGGATCTTTGCATTTGGGGGGTAGTTTATGTTGCAAGATGGCGGAGACATTCTCACTTACATGTACCACCTCTTTCTCCCGGACACGTTTCTTTGTTGTACAAAGCTTCTTTAAACACTTGGCATACTTCGGGATTTGCTTTATGGCATCAAGGAGGGGAATGTTGACATGCACCTTTCTAAATGTCTCTAGAACATCTTTTTCCTCCTCTTCGTTCTTTGATTGCAAAAATCTGCTAGGAAAGGGGACATTGGGCAGATTAGTGTTCGAAATCACAACATTTGGAACATTCTTACCTGAGGTGGACGGATGGGATGTCTTAGATGGCTGCGGCATGGGTGATGGTACCCTTGCCGTGGGGTAGGTGTTCTCATCTTCTTCGAGTTGTATCTTCTCATCTTCCTTGTTTCTCACCTCTTTTCCACTTCGTAATGTGATAGCCTTTGCAGATTCGAAGCCACCCTTTGGATTGACCACCGTAGTGCTTGGTAACTTACCATTTTCACGGAATTGCCCCAAAAATTCGGCCATTTGGCCCATTTGCTTCTTCAGCTCATTAACCTCCTTTGCTTGGTTCTGCATTCCCTGCGCCATGGTGGTTAGTAACTGATATGTTTTATCATCATTCATAGACGTACCTGGGTTAGTTTGGGAAGATTGTGCCTGAGGAGGTGGTTGTGGTTCCATTGGCCTTGGAAAGAAACCCGGGGGTTGTCGGAATCCACTTTGTTGGCCATATTGTGGTGCATCTCTCCATCTGAAATTGGGGTGGTCACGCCATCCCGGGTTGTATGTATTGGAGAAAGGATCATTCCTTGGTTGGTTTTGATTCCCATAACCCACAGCATTGGCCGATTCCCATCCTCCATTCTCAATTAATTGAGGGCATTGATCAGATTGGTGTCCTTGAATGGAGCATACACCACAGATTGTAGTTCCTTGCATTTTGGGGCCTTCAACCAACTGCGATAACATAGACGTAAGGTTAGCCATTTGGGATTGTAACTCAGAAATAGAACTTACCTCATTGACATGATGTGGCCGTGGGGTGTCTCTTTGCCCAACACCTTCATATTGTTGTGCATTGAGTGCTCGATTCGCAATGAGAGTTTTGGCATCCCTAGGTGTCTTATCCACTAGAGCTCCTCCCGCGGAAGCATCCAACATTTGCCGTTCAAGTGGTAAAAGACCTTCGTAAAAGTATTGAAGAAGTAACTCCTCCTTCATCTGATGCTGTGGACAAGAAGCAACAAGTGATTTAAATCGTTCATAATAAGATGGAAAAGATTCACCTTGGCTTTGCTGAATTCCACTTATTTTTTTACGAAAAAGAATGATGCGAGAAGTTGGGAAAAACTTCTCCAGAAACGCCCTCTTCATACTCTCCCAAGATGTAACTGTACCGGGAGCCAACTCGTATAACCAATCCTTGGCTTTGTCCATTAAAGAGAATGGAAAAGCCTTCATCTTTAAAATACTTCCGTCAACGGTAACCGGAGTCATACTTGATTACACCACTTCAAATTCCTTCAAATGTTTGTTCGGATCCTCCATGGAAAGCCCATGGAACTTTGGAATGTGGTGGAGCAAACTTGACTTTAACTCGAGCTCTTCGGTTTTACCTTGAGCAGCCATGGGATATTGGATACACAATGGTGCGGCATTATCCAAACCCGAGGCGGCAAGCTCCTTGAGCGTACGGTTGTCCATGGCTATACCTTGCTATTCTCCACCCACTTGTGTCGTGGCCTTCTCTTCAACCTCAACTTCTTGCTCTTCTAATTCAGGCTCGGGACTAGGAGGATTAGACTCTTGCAATTTCTTTTTCCTTCTCAAAGTCCTCTCAAAATCACCGTCAAAGTCGGAGATATGCTCACGAACAGGTTGTGAGCTACGGGTCATAAACTAGTACCTAAAAACAAAGAAAACAAAACAAATCAGCAACTTAAACAGAAACTTAAACAAAATACAATAATTCGAAAGAAAACAATCCAAGAGATTAGCAAAGTTGCTAATCCCCGGCAACGGCGCCAAAATTTGATGTGAAAAATAAGTTAACACACAAAATTAAACCCTCTTTTTATCAAATGTAGTAAAGTATGTAAGTAGGGATCGTTCTAGGCCGGGGATTAGGAGGGATTGCTAAACACTTGAAAACTGACTTAAAAACATAAAAACAAAATTTAAAACACTAAACTAGACTCAAATAATGCAAAACTATACTTTAAAATACTTAAACAAACATAAAACTCAAAACAGCAACCTAATGACTCAAAACTGCCTAAAAACCACTTTCTGGGCAGTTTTGAGAACCTAACAAGAACTTGGACGAAGTTGGATGAAAACTTGAATCAAAACACTTAGAAACACAAATCAAAACACTTTCTAACTAATCTAAGACTTCAAAATAAAGGGGGATTTGTTTTGGACGAAAATTGAAAACAAAACAGAAACTTTAAAACAAAACAGATTGTAAAACGTTTTTGGATGAAAAGGATGGATAAAAGGCTAGTTAGGAGGTTCTTCTCCACACATGACACACTTGCAAACAAAATGATTTTCAGTTGTTCTTTCAATAAATTATGAAACTCAACACCCCAAGTTAATTAGATATGCTTAAATTAACCTTCAAGTTCTCCTTAAGTTAATGAATTGGATGGAAAAGCGCATACAACAAGAATCATGAAGCAAAATGAGAACTATAAGTGTTGACGAGGCATTCGTTACTATGATGAGCATGAAACTAGTGCCAAGAATTCATTCAACGCGATCGTGTTCAAGCGACCTTCACTACTTGTGATTATAAGATTGTAACTATTAGGTGAAACTCCCTCATAATCTAGCATCATATTCATGCATGAAAACTAAGCGTGCACTCTCAATCAACATACACAAATAAGTTATCAATCAAGTAGATGAACGAATTGAATCCGCAACTTATGAAATAACAACTGAATGTAATCAAATCATATTGCAAGCATGTACATGGTTTCGAATCACCCCCCAACTAAGGGGGTTTAGTTCCTCATTCTTGCAATACAAAGATACATAAAATTAGACATTAAAATCAAAGGAAAGAAAACACCTAAAATGCTCCAACTTGGAAAGCAAGTGCATCAATGGATCTCCCTTCCTCCTTGTTGCGGCATGAAGCTTGTGGACAGATTTTTGGGTGGATTTATGGTGTAGAATGGATGGGGAATGATATGGAGGGGTTTAGGGTGAGTGTGGAAGAGTGTTTGATGGTTGGAAGGTGGTGGAGAACTAGGCAAAGAGGGTGGAAGAAGGTGGAGTGGCTGTTATGTTTTCTAGGCACTAGAATGGTGTTTTTGGGGTGTTTTGCTTCCTAGGGTGTGTATGGACGAATTTCTGTGATAAAATGATGAATATGGGGGATTGTTCTTTGGCCAAGGGGTGTAAACATGTATTTATAGGCCCCAAAAACCTTAGAAAATCAGGTTAGGCTAGGGATGAAATGCATGGCAAGTAGGTGTGTGTGGTGTGCAATGGTCCAAGGGTGAAAATGAAGTGATGATGCAAAGTGTGAAGGGTAAAATGGAGTGGTGTTGCAGCTAGGGAGCATGAATGATTGTGTACATTGCATAGAGATGGAAAGGGAGGTGAAATGTGTCAACAAATGGGTCAAAGGTGCAACAACATGTGTGACACATGCCCTTGGATTCCAAATGTGAATGATGGAGCATCAGTTGGTGCATGTAATGGATGTAAAGGTTGTCTAAAATCTAATGGGTGAAGGGAACAAGAGGTATCAAGCAATTGAGTGAAATAATTAAATGAATTAAAGCATGAAATCAGAAATTATGTAGGGGACAAGAGTGATCAAGCATGGCATGGGAATCCAAAGGGAATTCTATGTGTTTTGCATGGCAAGGAGTGTGCAACTTGGAGTGACAAATTTTTGGGCTGAATTCTTTATCTTTTGGACACTAATTCTTCACATTCTTGGCCTCTTTAGTTCTCAAATTCGTCCATCCACTTTGGCCCATGCATTTGCTATCCATTCCAAGCCCGAAACATGCTCCAAAGGCCTCCAAAATGCATCTTCTTGCATACTTTGTACTTAGAGTCTTTCACTTTGCATGTGGGCTTCTTTGCATGTGTATGATTTGTCATTGTTTATCCTTGCAATTACACACACACACTTGCACACACATATGCCCAAAACATCCATCCTCATGCATGCAATCCATTTGAGCCCAATATTGATCCAACATGCACCAAAATGCACTTTTCTTGCCAAGGTTGTTATTAAGACCTACAAACAAATGAAAATGGCTTTAAACACTAAAATAACTAAAGAAACACAACGTAAACGCACAAGAACAAGCCAATTAAGTCGCATAAATATGCTCCTATCAACTTGTTACCTGCTATTTTGACATTTGGCTCAAGGCCGAGGCTGTTAGGATGACACCCAGGATTGCGTTTCATCTTTCTAGCTAGGGTTTCCTTTCATCTGAATATAAATAATATGGCTGTACTTTGTAGAGGGGCATGATGAATGAAATGAGCTTTCTTTTCCCTTGAATCTCCATTTTCTTCCCTAACTCTTTATAATTCCTGCACTGTTTATTTCAATTTTTGCTGTCTGAACCGATTGGGCGTACTAGTAACAAAGTAAAATGTGTAAGTTTTGGAAGACCTCAATTTATAGAAGGCCTGACACATGGCATGCGAGCTGGTCTGAGGTAGACTAGGTTGTTCCGCACATGTAGGAAGAGATGGCGTAACTCAACCGGACTAAGCCCATAGATTTGTCAGGTTGTGGACTACGTTAATACACGTGTACGAAAGTACGGTAACGTGACATAAGCATATATAATCCAATTTACATACATGATTAGCGGAACATTGGATTCTGTTTAATCTTATTAAATTTGTTTGTACCATACTTGACCAATCCCGAAACTACTGAGCACCGATTAACGTTATATCGTCAAGGACCCAGAAGAGTTTCCCTCCAACCAAGAGGCCAATCACAGTGCGACACGTGTCGACATCAGAAGCCAATCATAGCGCGACACGTGTCAACATCAGTAGCCAATCACAACACTACACGTGTCAATGTCAGAATGAAACTAGAAACTCTCTTCTATAAATAGAGATCATTCTCTCACAATATTTCCTAATGTCATTTGTACTAAATCATTCACTAGTACTCACTAAAGGAAAGCTTGAACCTATGTACTTGTGTAAACCTCACAATTAATGAGAACTCCTCTACTCCGTGGACGTAGCCAATCTGGGTGAACCGCGTACATCTTGTGTTTGCTTCCCTGTCCCTATCCATTTACTTACTTATCCATACTAGTGATCGGAGCAATCTAGCGAAGGTCACAAACTTAACACTTTTTGTTGTACAAAAGTCCTCGCTGATTTTGTGCATCAACATTTGGCACCGTCTGTAGGAACGACACTTATTCTCACTCTCTTCAGCTTTGTTAAGCTGTTTTCCACCATTCCTACACTCTCTTTTGACCAGGCATCCCTCTCCAACATGGGGAGCAAAGGAAGCCACAACACACAGAATGACACCCTTCTTGCACCTAGTGCGAAGCAGCGAAAGAAGGAAGGAAAAAGGGTTGCTCTTCAAGCTAAAGTCGATGAGCTAGAATCTCAAAACAACAAGATAGTAATGAATGAGGCACTCCAAGAGCAGTATGAGAAACTCTTTGAAATGCTCCACGAAACTAGGCGTACTCAAACACGCAAACTCGTTACCCCTGTGGACATCAACCATCATCTGGATGCTTCCTAACAAGGAGGGTTACCTTCCTTCGACATGGGTATCCCTGATGAGAAGCGAGCTAATCATCAAAACATTGATCAACATGAGAATTTTCTCAACCCAGCTGCTTCGACCCGAAGCAAGAGAAGTGGAGGATGACACATCCTTACAGAAAGGTTGGAAGGATCGAAAGTCGTTTATTGTGAATGCCGAGACGTCTTAAAGCAACGTTGAGAGAATCCCTTCCACATAAGCTCAAAGATCAATGACCCAAGGGTTTCTGAAAGACTCAGTCCCATCCCACGTCCCAGGCCAGCTACCAATTTGGGGAAAGAGCAACAAGTCCTAGAGAAACACGAAGGTATATGGGACTCAGAGATGTTTCGATAGACATACCTTGAAAGTCAGTATGGCGAGTCCAGGGAAAAATCACATGCTCTTGATCAAACCTTCCTACTTCCAAGAGGAGATGGAGATTTACGAAAGAAAGCTCTAGTGGCACATAACTCCCCTCAGGATCCTCTTGTCCTACAGCTTCTTAAGGAAGTAAACAAGTTGAAGGCCGAACGACAAGCTGAGATACCTGATTGGAACCAACCTAGGCCTGGCCCTCTTATAAGGAGGATCCTCGACACCCCCTCCAAGCAAAGACAAAGCAGAAGCTTGGCTTGCAACTCTATACTGGAAATGAGGACCTGATTGAACACCTTAACCTCTTTGAGTCCACCATGGCATACCAGATGCACACCGACAAAGAACAATGTCTTCTCTTCCCCTCCACCCTCTCTAGCGGAGCTCTAAATTGGTATTGCTGTCTTCCACCTGAGACGATAGACTCATTTGAGGAATTAAGGAAACTGTTTGTTTCTCAACACATTTTCCAGACCGATCACTTGCATTCTGCAGATGACTTGTACACTATTCACCAGAAGCCAGACAAGTCACTACGAGAGTATGTCGGTCGCTTCAGCCATGAGTATTCTCACTGCCCTAAGGCAGATGACAAGACCGTCCTTAAGGCTTTCATGGCAGGCCTACATGATTGTTTCTTCAAGTACATGATCAATGCCAACACTTGGAAGACTTACTCTGAGGTGATGGCACATGCTTACAACCATGCCTCCGTCGAGGCAAGGACATATCAAGGGAAACCCCCCACAACCACCCCTTATTAGCAAGTAGGGAGTGGAAGCCAGATCCAACCAAATGAGAAGACCTTGACCTTCCAAACGGCAGTGGTGCCTCCCCCTGCCTTACTTAATACTGTGCCAAGTCAACTGACATATTAATCTCAGGGTAAAAGGAAAGACTTTCATCCTCACCAGTCTCATTTTAGTAAAAGGAGTAAGGGACACTACCACGATAACCAAGGGTATCGCCACGATAATCCCCGACCCTAGGCAGTCAACATAGTGGGTCAAGCACGTGTCAGGACAGCCCCTACCCTGAGGTATGAGGCATACACACCTTTGAATGCCACATTCGTGGCCATTTACCCCAACATAGCACACCTGATACCAAAGCCAAAGCCGAGGCACCCGGATTACAAGTCCACAAAGAACACGGGCACGTTTTGCTACTACCACGAGTATAACGGCCATGACGGCGAGAAGTGTATCACCCTTCGTGATCATATTGAAGCTTTGGCACGTGAAGGAAAAATTGATCAATTCCTCATTCACCCTTCAAGGGGTAACCGTAACCAACGCCAGGTGAATGTGATATATTCCATAAATGGTGGCACACCCATATCTAAATCTTTCAACAGGGCCATGAAAAATAGTGAACGAGCTTTAAGGTCTGGCCACCAAGTGTTTCATGTGAAAGACATCAGGGGAGGCAAGTATCAAAAGCCTAACTGGGATCCAATGTGTTTCTACCTTGAGGAAGATAGATGTATCATCTACTTTCACAACGACCCACTAATCGTGGAAGCTCACATAGCCAACTTTGAAGTACGATGAATCCTGGTAGACACGGGGGCTTCGGTCAATATCATGTTTGCTGAAGCTTTCAGGGCACTTAATGTAGCTGAACACTTGCTCGATCGCTTGGTTTCCCATCTGATAAGCTTCTCCGGTGATATCGTGCAAACTTTGGGGAGTATACACTTACCTTTCACCATTGGTACAAGCCTTACACAGCTACCATCACCACTAACTTCCTGGTGGTTGATTGCCCAATGGCATACAATGTCATCTTGGGACGCACATGCATCAATGATCTCAAGGCCATGGTATCCACACATATGTTGTTGATGAAATTTCCAACCCCTATGGCCATGGTTACATCAGAGGAGATCAACTTAGTGCATGATCATGTTACAACACTTCGGTCAAGAAACAACACCTGCCTGTGCCCAAGGAAACCCTTTCTATACATGACCAAGTCATAAAGACCAGCCCAGATGAAGCCAACTTGGATCTTCACGGTGGCAACAGTCAACCTGACGATCCTGGAAATGACTCTTTCACCCAGCAAGCATAACTTGCTGAAGAGTTGGAGAAGGTCTCTATCTCAAAAGATTATCCGGATCGCATGGTGAAGATTGGCACCACCTTGTCACCACTCATTCGGTTGGCATTGATCTCTTTTTTGCAAGAGAACACTGAGGTCTTCGCCTGGTCATACGAGGACATGCCATGCATCTCTCCCGATATCATCTGTCATCGCTTAAGTATTGACCCCAAGACCAAGCAAGTGAGACAGAAGCGAAGATCCTATGACGCTGAACGGTACGAGGCAATGAAGGCAGAAGTTGAAATACTCAAAAGCATAGGCTTCGTCCACGAAGTCAATTATCCAAACTGGGTACCAAATGTTGTCCTTGTTAAGAAGAATCCGACCAAGGAAAGTCTCCTGCTCCAAAAGGTCTTGTGGAGAATGTGTGTCAATTACACTGACCTAAACAAAGGATGCCTGAAGGATAGCTTTCCTTTTCCTCTCATAGACAGACTTATAGACTCTACAGTAGGGTGTGAACTCCTGAGCTTCATGGATACTTACTCAGGATACAACCAAATCTTCATGAACCCTCCAGACCAAGAACAAACAACCTTCACTACTGATAGGGGACTATATTGCTATAAAGTCATGCCCTTCGGCCTAAAGAATGCAGGAGTGACTTATCAGATACTGGTCAATTCAATGTTCGCCAAACAGATTGGGAAGAGCAAACATGCTGACAAATACATCACCAACCTATCTGAAACTTTCACTATTCTGAAGAGGTATCGAATGAGGTTGAACCCCAACAAATGTGCCTTCGGCGTAGGCTCTGGCAAATTCTTAGGCTTCATGATAAGCCAACAAGGCATTGAGGCTAATCCTGAGAAGATCAAAGCAATCCTCGACATGAAGGAGTCGGTAACTTCAAAAGATATCCAAAGCCTTACTGGCAAGGTGGCAGCCTTAACTAGGTTCATCTCTAAGGCCACAGACAAATGTGCTCCTTTCTTCAAAGCACTTAAGGGAAGTAAGAAGTACATTACATGGACTGATGAATGTGGTGAGGCATTCAAGAACCTCAAAGACTACATGAGTAAAGCCCCTCTGCTTTCCAAACCTAAGGTTGGTGACACTCTCATTATCTATCTGTTGTAATCAGCTTCAGCAGTAAGTTCCATTCTCATTCGAAAGGATGGTAATGTCTAACGGCCTGTCTACTACGCTAGCAAGGCCTTTCAAGATGCGGAGACACGATACTCCAACATTGAGAAATTGGCTCTAGCATTGGTCATGTCTGCTTGAAAACTTCGCCCTTACATCCAAGCACACTTCATCATCTTGCTTACTAATCATCCTCTTCGACAGATACTCCAAAGTCTTGACACTTCCGCGCGAATGATCAAATGGGCGATAGCATTGGGTGAGTTTGACATCTCCTACCAACCAAAGCCAGCTAGGAAGGGCCAAGCAGTGGCAGATTTCATCGCCGACTTCACATATCCTGTTGACATTGTTTCTATGCCTAAAGAAGTGGTTTCATTACCCTCGGAAGCTCAAAAAACAGAACCAACAGCCCCAGCATGGAGCCTATATGTTGATGGCTCATCCAACCAACAGGGTTGTGGAGCAGGACTAGTCCTTACGACTACTGACAAAGTGGCAATGGAGTATGCTCTTCGTTTCAAATTCAAGGCATCAAACAATGAGGCCGAATATGAAGCCCTCCTAGCAGGCTTACGTTTGGCCAAACACCTTGGGGTTAAACGAATTGATATCTTTAGTGACTCCCAATTGGTGGTTAACCAGGTCACCAATAACTTTGACGTTAAGGATAGCTCCATGGCAGCATATCTGGCACAAACATAATTGTTGCTTAAGCACTTCCACTACTAGATTACCCAAATTCCTCGAGCGGCAAACAGTCATGCAGATGCTTTGACTCGCCACGCCTCAGCTATGGAAGACAAGATTGGGAGAAAAATTCAGGTCGAATTGTTGGCAGCACCAAGCACTATGGCTGCGAAAGTGTGCAACTTACAACAGGGGGATAGTTGGATTACCCCGATTTATAGATTCCTTACTCATGGCACCCTTCAAAATGACAAAGTCCAAGCTAAGAAAATTCAATACAAGGCTACCCGTTACTTGATCATTAATGACCAACTCTACAAGCGGGGTTTTAACCTACCATACTTAAGATGCCTTACGCCCGCAGAGGCGGAAACTGTCATTCGGGAAATACATGAAGGAGTCTGCGGAGATCATGCTAGATCTCGATCCTTAGCATACAAGGCTTTTCGCCAAGGATATTACTGGCCAACACTCCACCAAGATGCCATCAGAATATCCCGCTCATGTGATAAGTGTCAACGCTACGCAACTATTCCTCACTCCCCTCCCGAGCCGCTCACTTCTGTGATCAGCCCTTGGCCCTTGGTATACAAAAGCTTGACCCACAAAAGCTTGACCTACAAAAGCTTGACCCACAAAAGCTTCACCAGCAAAAGCTTCAACACAAAAGCTTCACCAGTAAAAGCTTCAACACAAAAGCTTCACCTACAAAAGCTTCACACTATCTTGATCAAGATAGTGTGAAGCAAAATCAATTCATGGTGCCCAACAAAACTTCAACCTCGAAGTTTTACCTACAAAGCTTCAACACCAAAGCTTCACCTACAAAGCTTGAAATATATATATATATATTTTCGGAAATTCGAAAATTCAAAAATTCAAAAATTCGAAGAAAAAAAATTCGAAAATTTGAAAATTAAAAAAAAAATTTCAAAAATTCTAAAATTCGAAAAAAAAATTGCCTAGGCCTCCTCTTCTTTGGGCCTAACAACTTTCATAACAAATATGTATGAAGGAGGAGTTTTTGGCTACCACTTAGAAAGGAAATGTCTCATTCGTCAACTCCCTCGACCGGAGACTTGGGTGACTCCTACCATATGCTACTACACCTGGATACTCAGAAGTCTCACGACCACTCAGTGACTTGGATTTTTCAAGTCTCCAATCGAGAAGTTTTCCTCACTCGGGAAATTAAGGGAGCACTACCTCAACATACATGCTTCACTCTCAAAGCTTCAACATACAAGCTTCAACAAAAGAAAAAAATTCAAAGAACTTAGTGAAGAAGGCATTGGTGTATTTAACACAATACGTTGAAATGAAGCAAAGTTTGTTTATTGATATCTCCGTTAAGTTACAAATATGTACATATACATGAATCAAAATAAACAAACAAGAGGGAGCCTTCACAAAGGTTGCTCATGAGAAGTCTCAGCAGTCGGCAGAGCCCCAGAAAGAGTAGGCATCAGAGGGTGATCATTCAGAGCTTAGTACTGGGCAGAACCCCAGAAGGAGGAGGCATCGAAGGTTGATCATTTGGAGCTTCATTACACAATACAGCCCTAAAAGACGAAGGTAATAAATGCCTTTGGAACAAACCCACAAACCTCTGATGATCAAGTAAAATCTGACCATCAGATTCCTGCAGCTGGTTAAGCTTCCTCTTCATGTTTGTAGCATAGTCATGTGCGAGCCTGTGCAACTGCTTATTCTCATTCTTGAGCCCTCTGATCTCCTGTTTGAGACTTATCACTTCAGCCGACAATGATTCAACTTGGCGGGTTCGAGCAAATAGGTGTTGGGCCATATTAGACACAGAACCTACACATTGAACATTGAGAGCCAGAGAATCCTTAACAGCCAACTCATCAGACCGTTTGGAAAGTAGTATGTTATCTTTAGGAGTAAGAAGGTTTTTTGCCACCACCGCAGCGGTCATATCATTCTTCATCACAGAGTCCCCAACGATAAGAGGACCAAGAGGGGATAAGAAGGATGGGCACCATATGTTGTCTTGAGAAGGCATGGCTGCCTTTCACCAAAGTTCAAGTCAAAACGACGATCGGATGGGCTAGACATTCTCAGAAATGATGAAGGAGAAATGAGGTGCAATAAATCTCTTAAGTACAAAAATAAGGGGAAAATTCCTACAAGCAATAAATCTCTGAATGTACTTATTGCACACAATTGGTGCACTTATAAAAGAAATGGTAACATGGTCGTTAGTTCAAAAATCGAAGAGGCCCCACCCTTCGGATTTCGAAGAGGCACCACTCTCTATACGCAACATCAGCTCCTTGGGTACCACAGATAACTTTGCCAAAGATTTCTGACAAAGTTTAGACACATAAATTTTGAAGGTCCAGGTACCCTATTATTACCCACAAGGGTAAAGGAACAACACCACTGCTTGATAACTAGAAAGTCCCAATGTGTATCAACCTCTGTGCTCTATGGCAAGGCAGACTGGCAAAAATGCCCAACCTTTACTCACATTCGAGAAAACACTCCCAACAAGATTGCTTGCTCAAAAATCGAAGAGGCACCGCTCTCTGAATGTCGAGAGCCAGACTCCCAACAGGATTACGTGCTAAAAAATTGAAGAGGCACCGCCCTCCGAATCTCGAGAGCTAGACTCCCAACAGGATTATTTTCTCAAAAATCGAAGAGACACTGCTCTCCGAATCTCAAGAGTCAGACTCCCAACAAGATTGCTTTCTCAAAAATCGAAGAGGCACCGCTCTCCGAATCTCAAGAGCCAAACTCCTAACAGGATTACATGCTAAAAAATCGAAGAGGCATTACCCTCCGAATCTCGAGAGCCAAACTCCTAATAGAATTACTTTCTCAAAAATCGAAAAGAAACTGCTCTCCGAATCTCAAGAGTCAGACTCCCAATAGGATTGCTTTCTAAAAAATTGAAGAGGCACAGCTCTCCGAATCTCGAGAGCCAGACTCCCAACAGGATTACGTGCTCAAAAATCGAAGAGGCACCGCCCTTCGAATCTCGAGAGCCAGACTCCCAACAGGATTACTTTCTCAAAAATCGAAGAGATACTGCTCTCCGAATCTCAAGAGTCAGACTCCTAACATGATTGTTTCTCAAAAATTGAAAAGACACCGTTCTCTGAATCTCGAGAGCCATATCCCCGATAGGATTGCTTGTTCGAAAACCGAAGAGGCATCGCTCTCTAAACTTCGAGAGCCAGATTTCCTTGGATAAAGCTTGTTTGCAATTTTCACACGTAACATCAGCTTTCCAGATACCACAGACCACTTTTTCAAAGTGCTCTGATAAAGGTAAAACACGTGAAGCTTGCAGCTCCCACTACATTGCTATGATCAAGAAGAGTAAAGGAATAACACTACTACTTGTTGTTAGGGAGACTCCTATATATGTCGACCTCTATCCTCCACAGCCAGACAGACCTGCAAATAAAAAAAATGCTCAACTTTTCTTCACATCCGAGAGGGTACTCTCAACAAAGTCTCTCGAAATACTCAGCTTCTTTTCCTCCCGATAATACCTCTACAAACAAGCCACACCAGAGCAAGAGTATCTCATATCATCAGGGTTAAAAGCAAGAGTATCCCATATCATGCATTTTCCCTGTCTTTTCCTTTGGCCTTATTCTTACCTGCAAGACAAGGAGAAAGAGAGCAATCAGTTAGCACTTGGAATCAAGCTTCCAGTCAGGAATTGACTGCCTGGAACCCCTTGCCTGATTACTTACCTGGCATTGCTCTCGAGTACTTATCTTTAACATCTTATGCTTCCAGAGAAGATACCACATCTGCCCGAGGAACAGATAGGGCAAGTGAGAAGGATACAAAGAAGCATGTGGAGACAAGTGTAACAGAACACGTGCCGATACATCCACTACTTTGTCAACAACAAAAGTATCCTATATCATCAGGATCGAACGTACTCTAGATTTGATGGACTTGTTTTGACCCTCAAATTCTTGAGTCGACCTTATACTCTGGAGGAAACCAGAAAACCCTCCAGCCTAGTTCAAGAATAAGCTTGCGGAAAGTTACTTCTTCAAAAGCAAAAGTATCTTATATCATCTCTTCTCCATTTGCTTCTCCTTATCCTTGTTGCTGTTTACGACATAAGGAGAAAGAGAACAATCAACCGGAAGCCGAAGTCGAACCTCCGATCCAGGTTGCTTGCTTGGAAGTCTGATTGCTTACCTTGTTTGTTACCTCATTCGGCAAATCTCCTAGCTCAACGACTTGGGGGACTCCTACTATAAGGTTTGTATCGCACTTGACCAAGCCCGAAACTACAAGTAAGCTTCAAGTGAAATTGATACATTACCTTGTACATCTTCATCGGTTAAAGATACCACCCCTGGATGGAGGAAAAGTATTTCCAGAGAAGATGTCACATCTATATATGAGACAGATAAGGCAAGTGAAAATGATACCACACTTCAGTACTTAGAAGTTTCATGATTACTCAATGGCTTGGATCTTGCAAGTCCCCAACCGAGGAGCTTCCCTAACTCTGGAACTTAGGGGAGCACTGTTTGTACCATACTTGACCAATCCCGAAACTACTGAGCATCGGTAAACGTTATACCATCAAGGACCCATAAGAGTTTCCCTCCAATCAGGAGGCCAATCACAGAGCGACACGTGTTGACATCAGAAGCCAATCATAGCGCGACACGTGTCAACATCAGAAGCCAATCACAACACAACACGTGTCAATGCCAGAATGAAACTAGGAACTCTCTTCTATAAATAAAGATCATTTCCTCACAATATTTCCTAATGTCATTTGTATTAAATCATTCACTAGTATCACTAAAGGAAAGCTTGAACCTATGTACTTGTGTAAACCTTTCACAATTAATGAGAATTCCTCTACTCCGTGGATGTAGCCAATCTGGGTGAACCACATACATCTTGTGTTTGCTTCCCTGTCCCTATCCATTTACTTACTTATCCACACTAGCGACCGGAGCAATCTAGCGAAGGTCACAAACTTAACACTTTCTGTTGTACCAAAGTCCTTGCTGATTTTGTGCATCAACAAAATTAATCCACGTAATGTAGGCTAGTTGACATGCTTGTGTTCATGCAAAACAATTTTAAGAACACATGCAAAAACTCAAATTAAGTTTAGAATGCAACCCTTAGATTTCACTAGAAAAAGTGCCCGCGAGTTGCCGTGGGTGTTTAAAATATTTTGGAAAGATATCCATAGAGATAACAAAGGTGTCCTATGTTGCGAGTTTCAAAACCGTATAGAACATGTAAAATTGGTAAATGTATATATACGATAGGTGATACTATTCATAACATGTGGAATGCAGAAAGGAAATTATAGTTCTTTTGCTTTGAATCAAGATCACAAATCTAAAACACAATTTCAAGAACCATTTCTAGACAGTTGAACATTAAGAACATTAGTTTTGTCTAAAGTAGGAGGGAAATTGGCACTATTCATATGAATAGTTTTTTGGACCACATTTCAGTTTATTTAGGAAGCTGCCACTGTCTTTCTCTGCCGCTGATTTTCATGCTGCATGTTGATAATCATGGAAAGGCAGGGGTGCGATGGTCATCTTATTCTATAGGGTTTTGAACAGAATGGGTGGGTTAGAGACTTTCATTTCCCTTCTTTCTGTGCTAAAGTAGGACTCGGTGACGCCATGCTGTCCGGAGAGAGAGAGAGCGAGCAAGCAGAGAAAGAAGAGAGGGAGGGAGAGAAAGATAGGGATTTAGTGAGAGGAAGGCATGCAGCTTGCAGGCAGACAGAGTCATAGGGGGTGTACGATTCGAGGGAGAGAAAGATAGAGGATTGAGTGGTGATGCTCCAGTAGGGATACTTCAGGCGGTGCTGCTGCTACTGCTGTTGCCGCTATGACGTTTGAGTGCTTCGCAGCTTCGGGAGGAGGACGATGGCAATCAGTGCTACCAACACACCCATTTCCAGCATCCGAAACTGGAGCAAAACCACGAAATCGGCACTTTGTACGGTGGAAATATGTCGGCGTTTGATGAGGTGTCGATGGTGATTACGGATGACACGTGGCGTGGTCCTGCATCATCGTCCTCCTCACCTTCTGGTTCTTCGGTTTATATCGAATTGTCATATTATATTTTGGAATTTTGATGGTATATCATTATTTGGTTATCCATAATTTGATGGTAGTTGGATGTTTTAGTGTCGATGACTTTGATTTTGGGAGTTTACAGGTCTTCGAGTTTAGAGCTTGGCCCTAATAGCTCAATTCTTCTGCAACATAACCCATGTTTTGTGCTGTCTATAAAGGTTGTTTTCGTTTTAATTTTACCATTTTTCATTTTTTACTGATAGGCTGCTGCCTTTGCAATGCGGAATTCGAAGAATATGCGCTTCTGAACAATTCAGAGGCACTAATCACTCACCGTATCATTTTCCACCAACTGGGATTTTCTTAATTTGAACTATTTTCTTCAGTTTAATTCAAAACTTATAGTTATTTAAAGTGTTTTATCCATTTTTACAATTACTCTCATAAATTGTACTTGATTTGTGGTTCGGTGGAATTGAGGGGATGGGGACGATTCGTGAGGTTGCAGCCACATGATATAAGGGCTACGCGTGAGGTTTATGGGTTTCACGTGGGGACGTTACAGAGGGAGGGGGAGAGAGGGAGAAAGAGGGGGAGTAGGGTTGCTGATTTGCTATATTCAAGTATCTTTTTTTTTTTTAATTTTTTTTTTTTGACAGGTTGAGAATGTGAAAGCTCTGCTGGAAGGTGGAGGTGGAGGTGGAGGTGGAGGTAAGAAGTTTAATTTAATTCATGATTTATTTTTTTTTAACTTTATTTAAACCCTAAACCCTATCGTATCCAAAGCTGCCTTGAGGTATACTTGATAATGTTGTACTTTATGTGCAATTCACTATATGACGTTTGTGCCTTTAATGTGCCTGTGAATATATTTTATTGCACCCACCAATTGGTTTTATCATCATACATCATTCGTGAGAAATGGGATGGTGAGTTTCTCATTACAGTTTTATTTTTGTGCTATTAATGTTTGTAAAAAGTGTGTTTTTATTTAGTTCATTGCAGATTCTTATTCTTTTATTTAGTTCTCCATTCATGCTTTTAAAGATAAGAAGTGCAATGCTCTCTCAGATGTTAGTTTTGGTTGGCAATTGAAAGATACGAGGGTAAACAAAAATACCAAGCAATTGAAAGGATAATCTCAATTGAAAATATTTGATTCACCAATTACTATAGTTTGAGCTTTCGGTATTAAATGTCCTGTTTTCAAAACAAACAGGGGTGACCAGCAGATTGGAGAGAGAGAGAGGGGGGCTGACAGATTGGAGAGAGAGGAGGGCTGCTAACTTTGACTTGGGGAAAGATAGAGGTGCTTCAGTCAGAGTGTCGTTGGGGGGAGGAGGACAGAGGGACTGACAGATTGGAGAGAGATGGGAGCTAGGGGTTTCGACTCAATAAGAGAGAGATTCAGCTAGGTCCTCTGCCAGGACCTATAGGATTTCCTTCGAGAGAGAGGGATAAAGGGGAGATAGGGGAGAAAGCATGGTTGTGTGCAGTTTGTGGGGTCATCCGGTCAGGAAGGGGTGACTGAGGGAGTTATGAAAGAGTTTGATTTTTCGGTTTCCTCTCTTGATTCAAAAGGTAATGTACTATTTTTAATCCATTGTTTAGTGCCAATTCAGCTTTATTTTTCAGTTTATTGTTTTTAATTCATTGTTTACTGTTTGATTTGCCATCTGTTTTATTCAAATTGTCATAGATATTTTTTCCTTCATTAAAGTTGTTATAGATTTTTTTGATTGTTTAGTTCATCAGCAGTTTATTATTTTGCCTGGTAGAAAACCCATATATAGGTTGGAGAGCATGATCATTTTCTATTTGCATATCACAATGTTTGTTTTGAGTACTTCTCACACCATTGAAGCACAAATGTTCTTCCTGCATTAGTTAATTTTCTTTATATCAAAATTGAATAAATATAATTTTCCTTTGTATCCAAAGTGAGAGTGTTGCGTTCTAGGGTTTGAGAGTTGGTTTCGAGAAAGTGAGCGGACCGGAGTGGGGGTAAGGCTTGGGCTGAGTTTGTGGAATGGGGCTTGATTAGTTACAGACAGAGAAGGGGATGAGGGTGTGGAATGTCAGGGAGAGGGAGGAGTGAGGCTTGCGAAAGGGGGGTTGGATTGATTTTTCCTCCTCAAATCAAGGGTTGGTGTCGGGATTGAAGGGTGGATCGAAAGTGGGTATGGTTGTGAGGGAGAGAGGGATGGCAGAGACAGAGGTCATGGAGTTGGGCGTGGGAATTCCACAAATCAAGGGCTGCTGTCAGTGGGTGTTAATATCAGCAATGAGCATTACTGGGATGTGAGTTCTCCCAACCTATTGATTAATTTTTTATATTTTGTCTTTTTATATAAGCTATGTAAATGTTTAATTTCCATTTGAAAACTTGGGGAATTCTAGGTATATTGTTTATGGAAGAAGCTCAGTCTCAAACCCCTCAAACAATCTCTCAATCTCTTCTCCCCCACTCATGGCGAACTCCCTCCTCCCAACCCCGAGAGGTACCGCCGTTGCCGTTACTTTCTATAATTTTTGGGGTTTGTGAAATTATTGAGTTGAATGTAGTTTTTTGTTTTTGAAAATTTGTGTTTTAATTGTTCCTCACTCTTTTTTTTCTTGCAGTAAAAGACTTTGCATGACCCACAAGATTAGTGAAATTATAGAGTTGAAATTGTTAGTGTTTTTCTTTTGTGTTTTGTGAATTATAAGCTTTGTGAAATTCAAATTATTGAGTTGAATGTAGTTTTATTTTTGTTTGAAAATTTGTGTGTTAATTGTGCTCACTCATTGTTTTTTCTTTACAGTAAAAGACTTCACATGAGCCACAAGGTTACTGAAATTATAGAGTTGAAATTGTTATTGTTTTTCTAATGTTTTTTTGTGAATTATAAGCTTTGTGAAGTTATTGATTTGAAGAATGTTGTGTTGGAATGAAAATTTTGATTTGAATTATTAGATAAGCATGGAATATGTAGGAATGCAACCCACGACTAACCAAAAACCACCTCCCTAGGCTGAGTCTGGTGCACTGGGAAGTGGTTCTGAATGACCTTCCGATGCCCTTGCCGCCCTTGCCCTCACATGTATTATTTGTTGTAATTGAAATTTCTAATAAGCAGTTAGAAGTAGGGAAGTTATAGCTTATTGTTTTGTGGAAGTTAAGTCTATCTAGGTATTCTATATTGCCACTGTAACATGCTTAGGCTATTTTGTTGGTTGTAATATCATGTGTGTCATGAAGATTATAAGGAAACGCAGATGGGAGGAGCTCAAAACGCTTTGGTTGTTGGTCCATCTGCACCAATGGCACCGTGAGTAGTTTCTTGCTTGCAGGTGTATTAATGGTTGTCTTCGTGTTTATTTAATATATTTATGTTGCACATGTTTCAACTTATGCCTCTTCCCATATATACTTGCTCCTATCGATTCGGTGACTCACTTTGCAGTTCACAGGGATGACGAGTCTACACGCAGGCACGAAGGTCGAGTCGACTCACCAATGACTATGAGTTCGCAAATCTGTGAAGCTCATATAGCGTGATGTTAAATTTATCCAATTTTTCGATTTTGATTTAGTTCAGAATTTTTGGGTTTTTTACTGTTCAATAGAGCGGTAGTTAAAGCAGACATCTTTGTGTTGTACAGTTGGTTAGAAATGAAAATTGCCCTGCATTATTTGTTAATTAAGCAAACTGTATGCAGGCTTTTAATTATATTGGTTGTTTTGGTATTTCGTAAAATATTTTTTGTATTTTTATAGGTTGGAGCACTAGGAACGTGATACTCAGTCTAAAATCTGAACAGTGTGAATAGCTAAAGCATATCCAACTGCAAGCTGAAAACGAACTGAGAAAGGTTAAAAAAAATGGCTTTGAATTAAGTTGGAGCTGCTAATTTAAATAGAGTGTTATATGCTTATGTTACAGACCAGTTTATCATTTTCATAGAAAATAACTTCAATGAGGAGGAAACATGAAGCTGAGCTGACAGGTTTGTGGCTTCAGCATGAAGATGAGTGAGAAGATGCAGGATGAATTGGATCTTCAAAAGTCTAAAGTACATATCTACCATTAAATAATTGATATTTTTGTACCTTTTACTTTCGGAATGATAATTATCGTAGGAGGAGAATCAGAGGGCATTACTGCAAATGCAGTTGAGAGTTTTGGTAATAAGCCACAAGAGGACCAAGAAGTGAATTCAAAGAAGGTTGGCTTTATAATAGATAACTATCTCTCTCTCTCTCTCTCTCTCTCTCCCTCATATCCCCAAACACAGATTAAATTACTGTAAGTTGTTTAGTTGCAATTGATTGGATGTGTTGATTAATCTTAATTTTAGTCCGCATAAATTACTATGGTTGTGGAAATTGAACTAAAAAGTACATTTCTTTTTTAAAATTGAATTTTTAATTTTTCCTACCAGGAAATGGGTGGTTATTGTTCGTGGCAGGAATTTCCGTCGGGGATGTTCCTTGGCCGACGAGCACACAGCTCCCCGAGAGGTTGGCGCAACTTGATGCTTTCTGTCGAGCTTCTGCTTCACTGGTGGGCTTATCGGGCAAAGCTTGTCGAGCAAAGCTGAAAGAGAAGGATATAGTTAACTTTGAAAGGTGCCTTCGTGGGGCCTTAGGTGTAGGCCTTGAGGCTCACAATCAAGATTAACTTTTAAGTGCTCAGGCGTGCCACTGCCATCTTCAGCATGGCAGATGTAAAACGGATGTTCAGTTTTAGTTGTATATATATCCAAGTGACCATGTTAGTTATGACAGGTGCCTTTGTGGGGCCTTAGGTGTAGGCTTTGAGGCTTCCAGTCAATAACTAACTCAGTACTTGAACAAATAATGTCCGCTTCATTGATTGTATGAATCTTATAACCATTATACTTCTGATTACCTAAGCCTGAAGAGCAGAATGAATCAAAATAGGTGCCTTTGTAGGGCCTTAGATATAGGCCTTGAGGCTTTCTATCAGAATTCATTCCATACTCAAACGTTTTATGGTAATCATAATATAATAGAAATAAAACTAAGGAATAGGTCGATTACTTGCGCCCCAAGTAACTTCGGACTTCTAGTTATCAAAGCTTGTCGTGGATGGGTTAAGTCCACATAAGGTTCTTTTTTATGCCTTGAGGCCAAGGACTTTTAAGTGATCAAATCTTACATGCCCACGGGCTTCGAACTTAGATCTGGTTTGAACTGTGAAGACATATGCAAATCGGATTCAAGCACTGAGAGAGTCTTTTAATAGCCATCTTACTAGAAATAACTTGAATACAACTTGAAGTATACAACATATTGCTAGGTTAATGAATGAAAAGACAGAAACAAAGAGGGTCGGGCAAGGTTTAACCATGTCGGGCAAGGCTGATCGTCTTGCAACTTCCTATCTTTGTGGTTTATCAAGGGGGTTGAGAGCTTTAGAAGAGGGGTAGGGAGATGAGTTTACAGAAAGAAATCGATACTACAGCAAGAGTTAAACAGGGTAGCAGAGCTATTACAAAGGCTTGAGTGAGGGTTTATCCCGAAATGGATGAAGGCTTGGGCTGACTACAGCTTCGTTTGAAAGCAAATCTGGCTTTTGAGCAGAGTTTGTGCTTGTATTTGTTTGTTTGTTTGAGTGTCTTTAACTCTGATTTCTCTTTCTTCTTTTATAGACATTTTGGCTTGGCCTCCTGTAGCAGTAATCTTGTCCGAATGCGGTTTGAAGGATAGCGACTCATCAGCTATTTTACTTGTACTGCCACTGTAAAGTATTTTTGGGTTGATTAGCTGGCTGGTCTATACCACTTGGTCTTTGGGTAGGTGAGCAAGTGGTGCAAATGGTGTGCACCTAGTCGGGAAAGCCCTTCTCTGCCTTCTGGGCTTGGGCTGGACTTCAGGCCTCTCTCCTCTTTTTGGGCCAATCCCTTTTCGTGGCTAAAGTTTAAGTTTTAACCCAAACAGTGCCTCCTTCAATCAATATTCAGATTGGAATTCCAGGCGCCAATATTGATTGAATATCCGCATGCTTGTATACCTGCTCTTGGAACTTGTGTTTTCTAGACAGGATGCCTACGATCCTGCGTCTCTTGCTCTCCCGACCTTTGGGCTATCCTCTGAGATTTCTATAAATTCAAGCTTGAACTTGCTTCTGTTCAGCCAACAGACCTCCTTCAGCCTTCGCTATTAACCCTTACTACTCCTGCCTTCTTAGTTTTCTTCCCAAAACTATGAAATGAGTTCTTCAGGATTCAAGTGGGGTTTCCTAAAACTTCCTTTTCGTGAGAAAAAGGATTTTCATCAGATAACCAATATCTCCAACACCTTTGGTCAAACACCCCGCTATCTCCAACACCTTTGGTCAGAGGTTTTCCTCATGAAGACTTGCCTTCCTGCTCGTCGTCATGATAAATCAAGCTTCACCATTATATATGGTGATGACTCTGCCTGAGGATCCTCTACCAGGCTTATCCTGGCCGCACAACCCGATCACCTGATCGGATTCTATCCATGAAGACATCGGAAACCCAGCTGAGACGTCATTGCAACCGGAAGGAATAAAACGTAGCATGTCGGAATTGAATCTGTTGTAAACTTCACCAATTTGTCGAAATGAAATAAACATTATCTTCGCAGCTTTGTGTCTTTTTGTCTTCTTGAATGATTGATGAATATACACTGTACTTTAGCATCCTCTTCAATATAACAATCTATAACATCCCATAATGTAGGACAATACATTTTCAAGAATTTAACATTAATGGGATGCTTCTGCCAATTTCCTTCGAGGTCCGCCAAGTAATATCCTTATTTGCCTAATACTCGACTAATCATGAAAAGACCTTCCCATGTCGGGCTCCATTTTCCAAAGCCCCTAAGCTGAGCTCCTAGAGGAAGGACTGTCTTCCACACCAAATCTCCTTCCTTGAAAGACTTTGTCTTCACCTTTTTGTTATAAGCTCGGGCAACATCTTTCTTCCCTTCCTGAATCTGGTTCAAGGCTTCAATTCGGGCTACATCTAAGTCTTCAATCCCTTGTCACATGGCTTTGATATACTATTCACTATGTAACCCAAACTGATTTTGAATTTTGACAGAACTTACATTGATCTCCATGGGAAGCACTGCATCTTGCCTGAAAGTTAAAGCATAAGGAGTTGTCCCTGTTCCTGCCCTCTTGGAAGTTCTGTATGCCCACAAAGTATTCCCCAGCTTTTCATGCCACTTTTCTGAACTATCTATCACCATTCTTTTGATAATGTTTACCAAAATCTTGTTGTTGGATTCTGCCTGGCCATTTAACTGCGGGTAGTAAGGACTGGACTAGATCATCTTTATTTTGTATTTTCTTGCAAACTCTTCAACTTATTTTGAAATAAAAGATGGCCCACGATCCGTTATTATGGTTTCGGGCACTCCAAATCTGTACAGAATCTTGGTCTCAATAAAATTTTTTACTGCAGCCAAAGTTATGGATTTCACGGCCGAGGCCTCTACCCATTTGGTAAAGTAATCCGTTGCTACAATGATAAAAGTGTGCCCCTTACTAGAAGCTGGATAGATCTGCCCGATGAAATCCATTGCCCATCCTCTGAAGGGCCAAGGCTTGACCACTGGATTTAAAGGCACTCAGGGTACATGTTGGAGAGGACCATGCCTCTGACATTCTTCACAGCCTCGGGCATAAGACTTGCAATCTTTTTCCATATCGGGCCAAAAATAACCATATCTTCTCAGCAACCACCTCATCTTCGTTCCAGCCTGATGTGCTCCGTAAATTCCTTTATGTACTTCGGCCATTACTCTCATAGATTCCTTTTGGCCTAAGCACTTCAATAATAACCCGTCTGGAGTTTTCCTTAGCAGGTCCTTTGCCCATAAGACATACTTGGTTGCTTGCTGTCTATCCTTCTTGCTTGTGGGTGAAGAAGGATCCTTTAAATAATGAATGATGGGCGACCTCCAATCTTTTATCTCCGTTTCTAGCACCATTACATCTAGACTAAACCCTCTTTCCAAGATAAAAGGAAGGTTTCTTCTTTGAATCTCGACATCCAACCCATATTTTCTTTCTTGTATTAGCATGCCTGAAGCTAATTGCACCATCTCGTTGGCCGCTAGGTTGGATCCTCTGGGAACATGACTAGCTGATATCTCAGAGTCTCAATAACTCAGCAATTGCGTGGCCGCCAAGTAATATCCGGCCATGATGATATGTCTGCACTTGAACTCCCCATTTAGCTGGTTTATTACTAACTCTGAATCGCCAAGGACCTCTACCTCCATTGCCCCCAGATCCATCAAGATTTCCAAACCAATTATTAAGGCCTCATACTCTGCCTAATTATTGGTATTCCCTTGGTAATCCAAGAGAAATGAGTAATAATGATATACCCTTTGAGGGTTGATAATTATAATCCCTGCTCTTGAAGCCTTCTGCGTGTGGGAACCATCAAAATATAGCTTCCAAGGAGTAATCCATAGAACAACCACTCTTTTTATCTCTTGCTGAACCCATTCCTCTTTGCCTGAGACACATTTGCATGGCGGGATCCAAACATTAGTAACTTCCAGGGTTCCCGGGATATTGATTATCTCATCATGAGACTCTTGATGCTCCGCCAAGAAGTCAGCGATTGCTTGACCTTTGACTGCCCTTTGGGGTACATACTAAAAGCTTAATTCCGATAATGCTAGAATCCACTTCCCAATTCTTCCTGTTAGCATTGGCTTTGATAACATGTACTTTATCACGTCCGTCTTGGCGATCATGTGTACGTGACAAGGTAACATGTAATGCCTCAGCTTATTGGCAGTAAAATACAGGGCTAAGCATAATCTCTCTACTAGGGAATATCTTATTTCTACCTCGGTCAGAATTATACTGAGGTAGTACACTGCCTGTTCTTTCCCGCCTTCATTATTTTGAGCTAGCAAACTGCCGATCGATTTATCTGAAGCAGAGATATATAGCTTCAAGGGTTTTCCCCTCTGAGGTGGCACCAACACTGGCGGAGAAGTCAAATAAACTTTGATACTGTCGAAAGCCTTTTGGTGTGGTGGTCCCCACTCGAAATTCTCCTTATCCTTCAGTCTTAGCAAAGGAGTCAGTGGTTGGATCTTGCTCGCTAAATTGGCAATGAATCTCCTCAAGTTATTAACTTTGCCCAGCAGCCTCTGGAGTTGCACCTTGTTGATGGGTGAAGGTGACTCCATTATTGCCCGCGATTTGTTCTTGTCCACTTCTACACCTCTTTGATGAACCAGGAATCCCAAGAAGTTGCCCGCTCTTACTCCAAACGCGCACTTCTTTGGATTCATCTTCAATTTGTGGATCCTCATTCTTGTCAATGTCTGCCTGAGGTCTATCAGATGCTGTTCTTATGTCTTGGATTTCACCACGATGTCATCAATATATACCTTCATATTATGGCCAATCAGATCGTGAAAGATGGCATTCATTGCCCTTTGGTAGGTCGCACCGGCATTCTTGAGCCCGAATGGCATGACCAGATATTCATATGCCCCCACATGCCCAGGACACCTAAAAGTTGTTTTATGTATATCCTCCAGAGCCATCTTTATCTGATTATACCCGGCATTTCCATCCATAAAAGATAAGACTTTGTGTTTTGCTACTGCATCTATGGATAAATTTGCCATGGGCATAGGATACTCATCCTTCGGTGTAGCGCCATTAATATTTCTATAATCAACACAACATCGTACTGCTTTTGTTATAGCCTTTAAAACGGGTACAATGCTGGCTAACCACTCCACATATTTGGCTGGCCTGATAAATCCGGCTTTTACTAGCCTCTCAATCTCTTCTTTGACCTTTTCTTCTATCTCCTTCGACATCCTTCGCGGTGCTTGCTTAACAGGTTTATATTCATCCTTGATGGGCATTCTGTGTTCCACCAAGGCTGCATCTAAACCTGGCATCTCAGTATAATGCCAAGCAAAACAATCTTTGAATTCTTGCAAAAGACAGATAATTTTTGCCCGATCATCAATCTCCAATAAACCACTAATTTGTATTGGTCTTGGATCTTCCTCTGTCCCTAGATCAATAACTTCTAGAGGATCTTGGACTTCTGGTGGTGGCTTATCAGGTTCTGCACACAAAAATTCAACTAGTTCCGGGCTCTCGAACAGGTCGTCTGGCTCATCTAGATCGTATATGCACTCGGCCATTTGAATGGCCCTTTTCCAATTCTTCCTGACAAGATTCCTGCTTGCTTTCATCCTGGCTGGTCGAAGCTCCTACCTGCCATTCCTGTTTTTCTCTGTCTAAGAGCTCCCTTTCTTGCCTTCTTCCTTTCCCATACACCAACAGTCGTTTAATCAGGGATCTGATTGCCATTACCTGATCCTTCATTTTTTGTTCTATCATTAATGGTGTAGGGGTGTTGGGACGATACAAGGTCTATCCCACTCCTCTCTAGTAAGGAGCATTCATTGTTCTAGAAGCTTTTGGGCCGTCACCTTGGTAGGGCGGCTGTTCTCATTTGCTCTTGAACATTTCAAAATTCCTATGTTGGGATTGTAGAAACTTGCTTCAGCAACATTGGCTGTGGGAAGAAATGGCCGTGACTCGGCCTCTACCATTTCCCAAAAGCCTGGTCCTTCTGCACCTGCTTCATGATAAGCAGCCACTTGTTGATGTAGAGCAGAGGGTATGGCAAGACTTTGGTGGATCCAATCTCTTCCGAGTAAGGCTCCATAGGTGGAAGTGCAGTCCACCACAAAGAATGCCAACATGATATGTTTGGACCCCAAATCCACTTCTAAAGGCAATATCCCATGAGTCTTGGTGATAGCGCCTGAGAAGCTAGAAACCGTGAGGTTTGTAGGAATAAGATCCTCTGTGCCTCTCCCCAACTTTTTCATTTGTTTGGCCGGTAGTACATTAATAGCCACTCCTCCATCAATTAAAATTCTTTTGAAAGGCACTCATTCCAAATGGGCTGTAATGTATATAGGCTTCAGATGATTGGCAATCGAAATGCTCAGGCGGCTGAACACCATCTTGTCCGTATAGATTCTTAAAGGACCATCCTTGGGTGCTTCAGATGATTCAGCTTTCCCCGATTCTCCCTCTTCAGCTACCTCCACGCTGACATGAGCCATCATTGGCTCAGTTGTCACATAGTCTCCTTCCATTGTGGCAGGCTGATCAGGTCTGGCACTAAACATGGTGGATACCACGTACGCCATGTTGATATGAAAGTTGCTAGGCTCTGGCAGTTCTTCTTTCTTGCTCCCAATCTGGTCCATGAACTCATCTAACCAAGCCATCGCATCTGCTGGAAGCAGTGGTTCTGGTGCCCCCTCCTGCTGATTCACGCCTGAATACGGTGTTTGCTTTGGAACTTCCCCGAAAGGTTCCACTAATGATGGAGAAAGTGGTTTTCTTTCAGGCGAAACAGTCCCAAAGCAAATGGGCTGCTCTGTCTTCCATCCGGGAGTTGGCACCATGATCATATCTTCTTGAGCTCTTCTCAAGATCCTATATTTCCCAGGGTGTTGGCTTTGTGGCACATGGTTTCCCTCGCCTTTAGCCTTGCTGTTAGCCTTTTCCACCTCCTTCTTACTCCTCCAGCGAAGCTGACTACTCCCCCCAGATGACGTTTTCTCCAACTTTTTATTCTTGGAGGCTTCCGACGTCGCAGGGGTTTTTAAGGAATTCATGTAGGCTTTGTGTTGCCTTTGAACCCTTCTGACCATGGAGGCTCCCATTTGTTTAACAGGGTTGTCCATTTTTCCTAACCACGTACCATTTTCGCCCGAGGCGGGCAGGATTATCTTTTTTGACAGGGTTTGTTATCCTGTCAATTCTCATGACTTCTTTTCCCATATGGTCGTACTGAGAGTGCTCTACACCCCTCTCTTTCGGCTTCTTAGCATCTTTATTTTCTGCCTCCTCAGAAACTTCATGGTTGCAAAATATCTCTGATAAAGCCCTTGGTTGGGAATCGCCTCCTAACCGCTGAAAGACACTTCGGAAGGTATCCCTTCCTGCAGTCCGCCGAGCTTTCTTATGTGCCTCTCTTCTCTTTTCTTCTTCATTCCTTCTGATCAGTTCCTGATCTATGAGGGCTCCTGTAGGTGGTATTTCGAGCTCACACTCGCATTAGCACTTACTGCACAGCACCATCCCTTTGATTATAGCAGCTCTTGGATATTCGGGCAAGTTGACCACCCCTTTTGTGGGTTTGTCAACCAATCTTCTTTCTTCTTCCTTTGTGACCTTTTCTTTTCCCTGCTCAGCCTAGGCCATACTGATCATATTTATTGGGGCCTCTGAGAAGGAATCCATAGGTTTATCCATCATTGTTTCCTCTAGCTGGTTGGTTTCAAGTTTATTATCTTTTTCCCCAGATAGAGGTAAAGATATAGGAATAGTTGGACTTATAACCAGGTTGGCTTCCCGTCTAAAACCTGCGGAGGCGTTCTCCAGTCTTTGTAGCATTTACAACAAAGCAGTTTGCAAATCTTCTGATCATTGTGACATATCTCTTTTGGTCAAATGTATCCTACCGGGCGTGCCAAAACTATGTTCGTGGCAGGATTTTTCGTCGGGGATGTTCCCTGGCCGACAAGCACACAGCTCCCTGAGAGGTTGGCGCCGGTTGATGCTTTCTGTCGGGCTTCTGCTTCACTGGTGGGATTATCAGGCAAAGCTTGTCGGGCAAAGCTGAAAGAGAAGGACAAAGTTAACTTTGAAAGGTGCCTTCGCGGGGCCTTAGGTGTAGGCCTTGAGGCTCACAATCAAGATTAACTTTTAAGTGCTCAGGCGTACCACTGCCATCTTCAACATGGCAGATGTAAAACGGATGTTGAGTTTTAGTTGTATATATATCCAAGAGACCATGTTAGTTATGACAGGTGCCTTTGTGGGGCCTTAGGTGTAGGCCTTGAGGCTTCCAGTCAATAACTAACTCAGTACTTGAACATATAATGTCCGCTTCATTGATCTTATAACCATTATACTTCTGATTACCTAAGCCCGAAGAGCAGAATGAATCAAAATAGGTGCCTTTGTAGGGCCTTAGATATAGGCTTTAAGGCTTCCTATCAGAATTCATTTCATACTCAAACGTTCTATGGTAATCATAATATAATAGAAATAAAACTAAGGAATAGGTCGATTACTTGCGCCCCAAGTAACTTCGGACTTCTGGTTATCAAAGCTTGTCGTGGATGGGTTAAGTCCACATAAGGTTCTTTTTTATGCCTTGAGGCCAAGGACTCTTTAAGTGATCAAATCTTACATGCTCGCGGGCTTCGAACTTAGATCTGGTTTGAACTGTGAAGACATATTCAAATCGGATTCAAGCACTGAGAGAGTCTTTTAATAGCCATCTTACTATAAATAACTTGAATACAACTTGAAGTATACAACATATTGCTAGGTTAATGAATGAAAAGATAGAAACAAAGAGGGTCGGGCAAGGTTTAACCTTGTCGGGCAAGGCTGATCGTCTTGCAACTTCCTATCTTTGTGGTTTATCAAGGGGGTTGAGAGCTTTAGAAGAGGGGTAGGGAGATGAGTTTACAGAAAGAAATCAATACTACAGCAAGAGTTAAACAGGGTAGCAGAGCTATTACAAAGGCTTGAGTAAGGGTTTATCCCGAAAGGGATGAAGGCTTGGGCTGACTACAGCTTCGTTTGAAAGCAAATCTGGCTTTTGAGCAAAGTTTGTGCTTGTATTTGTTTGTTTGTTTGAGTGTCTTTAACTCTGATTTCTCTTTCTTCTTTTATAGACATTTTGGCTTGGCCTCCTGTAGCAGTAATCTTGTTCGAATGCGGTTTGAAGGATAGTGACTCATCAGCTATTTTACTTGTACTGCCACTGTAAAGTACTTTTGGGCTGATTAGCTGGCTGGTCTATACCACTTGGTCTTTGGGTAGGTGAGCAAGTGGTGCAAATGGTCTGCACCTAGTTAGGAAAGCCTTTCTCTGCCTTCTGGGCTTAGGCTGGACTTCGGGCCTCTCTCCTCTTTTTGGGCCAACTCCCTTTTCGTGCCCAAAATTTTAAGTTTTAACCCAAACAGTTACAAATTATTTACTCCACTAATAAAGAATTTGTTAAATTACTATAAGCTATTTAAATGTCTAATTTCCATTTGAAAACTTGGGATGTTCTAGGTATGTTGTTTATGGAAGAAGCTCTGTCTCAAATCCCTCAAATGATCTCTCAGTTGCCACATTGTTTTCGTAGGTTGTGGAACTTGATTTTCTCTATCCGTGTGAATTTGTGCCTTAGGTTATGTTTATCTACTAATTATGTATTTTGGAAATGCTTACTTGATGAATGCACTGGTATAATTGATCAGTAAATTACTATGATCGGTATGTTTCTGTGGAAGTGATTCATGGGGTGGGAGTTCATGGTAATGGTGGAGGATGCACAAGATAGCAAGAGCCCTCTGAAGGAGGCGCATGATATCCAGTCCCAGATTAAGAGTGCTATGCGCTCATGCGTCCTTTACTTCAAAGAACTATCCGAATAAGCTCTATCTCACTCTCTCTCTCTTCTCACTGAATTTGTGTGCTTTTGATGAATTTAATTTCAAATATTAGTTGTCATTTTTCTTTTCTTTTATGCCAGAATGTGTGGTATAAATTCATGCTGGATTGATTTGTACTCAAAGTTCGTTATTTTGCTTGAATTTTGTCTTATTTAGTTCAGCATTCTAAACGCTGGCGGTGCTTCTATTTTCCACAATGTAAGCCCAAGATTATGCGATGGTGCTCAATTCGGATTTGTTGCATAGCTAGAAAGATGATCTTGCAGTAATTGTTGAAGACAGTTATATGCCAAGGTATTGATTCTTTCGAATCCCAGTTTAAAAAACAGTCAAATTTATATATATTTTTTCATCATTTTAATTAGACCACTTGGGTTAGCTTAAGATTACAGAGAACAGCCTACTACATGGGGGAATAAATCTTTCTTATAGCATGCATATCCATATATAGCAAGCAAAGTTTGAATTTGTTGGTTCTCATGCATTAGACCGTCTTTCCTTTAGCTTATAATTAGCTGCTCATGAATTCTTGGCATCTTATTGTAATCTTCTTATTGGGGTGTTTTACAACACCGTAGATTTTTTTTTCAAGAAGCTTCCTTAGTTTGTTGTCAAGGCTGATTCAATTTTAAGTAATATTTATGGTGTAGATTAGGAAAACAAACTTTGAGGTATTAATTTTTCAGAGATAGTGTATGCTTGAAGTTAGCCCTGTTTTTATGTCCTCCAACATTCTGTTTTCTTGGAGTTACTATGTGCTTGAAAACTTGCTGAAACAACAATGGAACAGTTTTTTTGTTTTTTGTTTACTGCTGAAACAGGTGCCAGGCCTACAGGCCATATATAATGCCACCTTAACTACAAGGGCAAAATATGTGTGGACTGCATCTTGCTTCTGTTTCTTACGGAATAGGAGTCCTGCATTTTTTTCATTTGAACATTAGTGCTTGAAAGCTTAGCTGCTGAAACAACAATGGAACACTTTTAATGTTTTTTGTTAACTGCTAAAACAGGCAGCTTGCCTGCAGGACATATATTTTGCCATTTTAACTTCAGAGGCAATATATGTGTGAACTGCATGTTGCTTCTGTTTCGTATGGAAACAGAGGATTTTTTGCAACCACATCTTTTGTAATCAAGAACGCTCAACTTTCTCCTGTTAATTGTACAATGTCTTTTCATATAAGCTATGTTGAATGTATATAAAAACCAAGCTGCTTATCTTACCGATCCTTTTCACTCCTATCCCTCTGTTCATTCATGATTATGTTTAATTTATTCGGGTTAAATGTGTCTTATTCATGCAGTTAAGGCTGCTGCATTCAAGTCCCACAGCAACGTGCGGGCATATTTTCTAGTTAATTCTAAAATACAAATTCAATTTTTCTCCATATTAAAAAGTACGCAATTGCACTTATATATTTCCCATAAGATCATAATTCTGTTACCACAATATATTTCTTTTTGATATATTTCTATTTTGATAGGATTGATATTTTGATCTGAATCCTATTTTGTATTAATAGCAAGTGTAATTCATTTGATCTCACAAAAACTATGATATTATTGCAACACATTCCAATTGGAATTAAAAAATAAATAAACATAAAACTTCACTTCCTCTGAACTATAACCAGAATTCTCCTCTGAACAATTATCAAGGGAGCTTAAAACATAACATCCTTTCTACTTTTTTTCACAACTTCTTAAACATGCTCGGAAAGATTAGGATTCAAACTAATTACTAAAATCCCAAATTAAAATGGTTCATCCTATAGTGCAATTCCTTCAGATGATACAAATATTTAAGCATGAGCACACACCTCATCTTGAGATTCAGAGCTCTCTTCAGATCCAGAGCTGCTAGTGTCTGCCTTCTTAACAGCGACTGATGGGCCTTTCTTTGCAGTTGAGCAGGCTTTTTGGGCAGTAACCTTTGCAGGGGTTTCCTGTGAACACAAAAGTTGAGAATAAATACACAACACAATGTATCCCAAATATACAGATATGAGTGACTCAATCTTCAGGTGAATGTCCCATACAATAACCCCCATGGCAAAAAATAATTATGGCACCAGGTTTGGAAAACCAAAAACTCACATCATCATCTTTTGAATCATCGCTACTCTCATCTGAGTTTTCAGCTGAAACAGACCACCTATTAATTGATGAAAACGCCTCATCACCACCGAGGGTTATAAGTGCATTAACTGCAGCATAAGTCGTTGCAAGATGTGGCATCTGGGAAATCAAAGAACACGCAATCAATTGTAAATCAAAGAACATGCTATCAATTGTAAGGAAATGAATGCAAAGCACTATCTAATAGAGTAGATAAGTAATATTGTATAAGCCTAGTCAAGCTATCACAACTAACACCAACTGAGTTAAACAAAGATACATGATTGATACATCCCAAGACCGCAAAAATCACTACAATTCCAACTTACCCTTTACAACACAATGGTAGAATTTTATGCAGAACTGGAATAATCCCTCTGATATCAAGCACAAAGCACACAAAAGATTGCAAATTGAATTAGAAACCAACCCAATATACTGAAATAGTGTGCCTAACAACTGCACTGAATCCTCAAGTCCTCAAGCAATTTAACACTAAAACCAATAAACTCCAACCACTTCAAAACAAAACATTTGAGAATCTAAAGTGAAAACTCATACGGCAGACAGCTTGGAGACGAAATAAAGAAAACCCAATTGCCAGAAACTCACAGAAGCATAGATAAATGGAGACAGTGATAGCTTTGAAATTTAAAAAGAAGTGATGGCTTTTGTTTATGGGTTGAATTTGATTTGAATATACTACCAACTGCCAGAAGATTAATAGCATGAAAATAATACATAAATGGCACCTGGGAGTTGGTTTGGTATTTTTCTGACCAGGTCTCCATAACTAATGCTGGATAGATGATTGAAGTTGATGATGACGATGATACAGCCCATCGTTTTCTTTTGCTCTTTTTTTTTTTTTCTTTTTTTTTCTTTTTTTTTTAAATAACAATTTGGTGAAATAGTTTGTATAAAAAAAAATAAAAAAATGAAAAGGGAGTAGGGATCATACTGTGTGCATCCAGTTGTAGTTTTGCAGAATTGAAAACCATTCCATAGAGATAACAGAGAAAAGCCTCTGAAAACTGAAGTCCACTTGGTAAGTCGGCTTTGCAGGGGCACTTCAGTGCCTTGTGAGCCTTGGCAAGAGACTAATTTCCATCAGTATTTCATCACAATAGAAAGGCAGAAGCTTGATGCAGGTCCAGAAATCAAAAGAATGCAGAAATCTTTCATTGCGCAGAAACTGTACCAACAAAAAATGAAAACCCAGAATCAGACAAAAAAAAAAAAGAACCAGAAATCCAAATTAATCAAAAAAATACAAACTGAAAAACCCGCCCCATTTGAATCGAAGATAATCCAGCAAACTCGAATAAAAAAATTAAAAATTTCAGACAGCAAACGGAATCCAACGGCATGTTCCTCAGGAGTGAGAGAGACAGAGCTGAGAGGTGAGTGAGAGAACAGGGGAGGAGTTTCTTGCTGAAATTTCCTTAGTTGTGTGTACATCAATGACCTTGTAGAACTACGCATCGCCCTCGCGCCCGCACAAAATTAAAAATTTTAAATTAAGGAATAACTGTTTTCTTATGATCTTGCATTTGGCCTATTAGTGAATCCTTGGATCACTAGGAAGTAGTAGTTAAATAATGGGGTCAGATTGTAATGGAGTAAGGATTAGATTGTAGTAGTCTTGTTAATTGTGGGTTTTAGTTTTAATTGAGTTGTCTGTTATGCCAGATGGCATTCACGCGAATGTAATGGCTGGTGTGTGGTTTAAAAGCCTCAGCTAGTGGATTTAAAAAGCATATATGAAAAAAAACAAATAGAATTTCCTTCTTCTTGCTGTGCAATTCCTCTCCTCAGTATCCACCATTACCACACAGTCAAGGTTGTAGCTAGGTATTGGCTTGGGTTTTATCATTGGTATCACCCTCCGATTCTGGTATCCCTTCTGTATAAGCCCCGTCCCACCACCACAACCCGCATCTCTGCCATGGAATCTCGTGTTGCCACTATTGAAAACACCTTAGCTAACCTTCCCACTCAATTAGCTGACGCCATTGATCATGCTTTTGAAACGTGGTTGCCTATACATTTCGAGCAATTTCGTCGTGAGCAAGCTGCTCGCGGTGGCGGCGAGGGTTCTTCTTCTCCTCCTTTCACGGATCTTCCTCCACCTCGAGACATGGACCGCATCCAAGCACCGCACAGTCCAGTCACCCCTGGCCGTGCTACTGTTAAGCCATCGTGGTCTCCGCGCATCTACTTTCCTCGCTTTAGAGATGGTGTCGATTTGTTAGCCTGGATGTATAAGGCTGAACAATTTTTGTTTATTATGGCATTCCCGATTCTCAGCGCATGGTCACAACTTCATTCCACCTCGAGAGGGAGATACTTCAATGGTATAGATGGATGGATTGTTCCACTACTACTCCTTGTTGGGAGGGTTTCACTTAGGCACTGTGTAAGGAGTTTGGTCCTTCCGAGTTTGAAGATAGTACTGAGGCACTCTTCAAACTTCGCCAAACAAGTACCCTGCATGATTATATTGCTGAATTTCGGAAACTTGCTAATCGTACTTGTGATGTTGGTCCTCTCTTGTTAAAGAGTTGTTTTCTTGGTGGCCTGAAACGGGAATTAAAGTATGTTGTGAAATTGTTGAAGCCTCATTCTGTTCATGATGCTATTGCCATAGCAGTTCAATTAGAAACTAAGTTTCAGGAGCTTAAAGGCGGTATCACTAAATCATCCCCCACAGTCCTTAAATACCAACCAAACACTACCACAGCCATCACTCCTTATGTTCCTCGGGTCCAAAATTACCCTGTTAAAAAGCTTTCTCCAGCTGACATTCAATTAAAACGGGACAAGGGTGAATGTTGGTTTTGCACTGACAAATGGGTTCCGGGTCATAAATGTGGATTGAAGCAATTGCTTATGCTTGATGTTGCTGACCAAGCAGAGCTTAATGAGTTCACCCTGGACTCACCTCCTGAAGTTCATCACATGGAACTCAGTGAGTGTGCATTCTATGGGACAACCGCCACCCCGAAAGCTCAAACTATGAAAGTGTAGGGCATTCTCCACGGTCATTCTGTGAGGATTTTGTTAGACTCTGGCAGCACACACAACTTTGTCGACACTCGATTGTTAAAACAATGGGGCCAACCAATTCATCCTACTAAGTCCTTTGAGGTCATGATTGCCGATGGTGGTAAAGTCAAAAGTTCAGGTTGTTGGAGGTCCGGTGCACTGTCCTTAAGGGGTTATGCTTGCAGTGTTGATTTGTATTCATTACCTCTCGGGGGTTGTGACTTAGTTCTGGGGGTTCAGTGGCTCTCTTCCATTAGCCTTGTATTATGGGATTTCCATCACTTGACTCTGGAATTCACGAAGAACAATCAGCACTACAAATTGTTTCATTCTGCAGCTCCACCTTCTATTATACAATAAGTCTCCTTACAGCATCTTGAGAAGGAAGTTGCTAATTCCAACTTGGGCATTTTGTTGTATTCTATAGAGATACAACCGGTGCTTGTTAGTGACTTTGAGTTGTCCCCAGCTCACTCTACACAATTGCACGCGTTATTGGCCAACTTTGAGTCCCTCTTTGTGTTGCCATCACAACTTCCACCCTTTCGCTCACATGATCACCACATTCCATTGCTGGCCCGTGCCAAACCCCCTAATATACGGCCCTATCACTATGGGCCTCTTGAGAAGAATGAGATTGAACGAGCTATTAAGGACTTATTGGATGCCGATTTTATTCGACACAGTCATAGTCCGTTTTCCTTCCTCGTACTTCTTGTCCAGAAGAAAAAGGGCACTTGGTGTATGTGTATTGATTATAGGGAACTTAATGCTCTCATAATCAAAAACAAATATCCAATTCCTCGGATTGATGATCTCTTGGATGAACTTTGTGGTGCCACCTATTTTTCCAAGTTAGATCTTCACTCCGGTTATCACCAAATATTGATGCAACCTGAAGATGTTGAAAAAATAGCATTCAAAACTCATGCAGGCCATTACGAGTTCTTAGTAATGCCTTTTGGGCTTACTAATGCCCCGGCAACATTTTAACAACTCATGAATGACATTTTCCAACCTTTCTTATAGAAGTGTGTGCTCGTATTTTTTTTATGATATCCTCATATACAGTCCCTCTTGGGAGGATCACATGTCTCACTTGTTAGCTATTTTCCAAATCTTATAGCAACATAGCTTGTTCCTTAAGAAATCCAAGTGTTCTTTTGGTCAACAGTGTGTAAAGTACTTAGGCCATATCGTGTCTCGGGAAGGGGTAACTGCAGATCCTTCCAAATTACAAGCCATTCGCAATTGGCCGCTTCCTAAGACTCTTAAAGAATTGAGGGGTTTCTTGGGTCTCATGGGATATTATTGTAAGTTCATCGCTGGATATGGTCAGATTTGCCAACCCTTATATCAATTGACCAAAAAAGACAATTTCCATTGGACTCAAGAAGCTACAACAACTTTCAATCAGCTTAAAAACATTATGACATCCCTACTAGTTTTAGCGTTACCTGACTTCTCCAAACCCTTCGAACTGGAGTGTGATGCCTTAAGTAATGGCATTGGAGCTGTGTTGCAACAAGGGGGAAGACCTATTGCCTTTACCAGTCAAGCACTTGGTCCAAAAAATCGATCTCTCTCAACCTATGAACGAGTACTTATTGCCATAGTTTATGCTGTGAAGAAATGGCACTCTTACTTACAAGGCAGACACTTCACCATTCAAACTGATCATTGCTGCCTCAAATACTTCTTGAGTTAGAAAGCTAATACTCATTTCCAACAAAAATGGGTTTCTAAGCTTCTCGGCTATGATTATGAGATCCAGTTTCGTAGTGGCAGTGACAACCATGTAGATGATGCTCTATCTCGCGTACACGGCTCTCCTCTACTTCATGAATGTGCATCAATATCATATCCTCATTTTGGTTGGTTTGATGAACTTCGACAATATAATGAATAAGATTCTTGGATTCAGAGTAAAGCTAAAGAGTATTTCCAAGCACAGGAAACTAATACCACCACCCCTACATCTTCTAATTACTCTTTCCAGAATGGGTTTTTACGTACAAGGCAAGGATAATGTTAAGCCCTTCTTCTCCTTGGCGCACCAAGCTTGTAGAAGCCTATCATTCCATACCTGCTGCAATTGAACTCCGGTAGTAAATGTTATGAAGACTTCCAAGCTCGATTCCCTGCTTTCTCTCTTTAACCTTGTGGACAAGGTTTTCTCGAAGGAGGGAGTAAATGTTATGATCTTGCATTTGGCCTATTAGTGAATCCTTGGATCACAAGGAAGTAGTAGTTAAATAATGGGGTCAGATTGTAATGGAGTAAGGATTAGATAGTAGTAGTCTTGTTAATTGTGGGTCTTAGTTTTAATTGAGTTATATGTTATGCCAGATGGCACTCACGCGAATGTAATGGCTGGTTTATGGTTTAAAAGCCTCAGCTAATGGATTTAAAAAGCATATATGAAAAACAATTAGAATTTCCTTCTTCTTGCTGTGCAATTCCTCTCCTCAGTACCCACCATTACCACACAGTCAAGGTTGTAGCTAGGTATTGGCTTGGGTTTTATCATGTTTGCAAATTAGAGTTTAGGTATTGGCACTCAACACCTCCTCTTCCTGGTGGGGTCAACAGTCCTAACTAGTGATTTTCATCATATGGTTAGATTGAATTTGACTAACATTTTGTATTATTATGAAAGATTTCATCTCAAGATTGAATTTCAAGGCATACTTCCAACAATCTCACACTTGCACCGAAGTCAATCTGTTTGTGCACCTAATAGATGCAAATTGAGTGAACTTAAGCTTGTAGGTTATTCAGTTATGTATGGACCCTTTTATCTTAAAGAGTTTGACCAATACATGTTTCTGAACGTATAATGTTGTCTCTATTTTGTGTTTGAATACTTCAATGAGACCTTGATTCCATGGTTGAGCTATGGCCGCATTACATCATAGTGAATTACTACTAACGACCTTATAGTTTGGATTCAATCACTAATTCAGAAAGAATCTCGTCTTATTTGTAACACTATCTGAAACAGTTTCTAAAACGTCAGTTTATACATTTATATATTTATACATGTGTACTTTATACATGTGATATGTATATTTTTGCATATTGCCACTTTAATCTTGAGACCATTGTTGTACCATACATACAATAAATTCATAAGACTGGTGTTTCATTTAATGTGAAGTTCCATTTGTTTAATGGGTTATTATCACTTCAGTTTATATGTTGAGTGAATGAACGCTTCTCGATGTTTCTACTCTAATGTTCCTTTCTTGAAAGAAATACTCAACAGTTACCAGAGTTCTGGTCCTAGGGTCATTTTAAACCTTATATGGTATAATTGAGATAGTTCAACAAAATCATAAAGTCCATCATAATTGATCTTATCATCATACCATCTAATTTCAAGTCACAACTTTAAAATTGGCTATGCCACTTTGTGTCACTTTGAGAAACTATGCCCGAGGAACCATGTCTGGGGAGCCTGCTTAAGAAAATACATGAGAATGCGGCAAACAAAATTAGGGAAAGTAGGACCCACAAAACCTGGAGGCTAAAACATATAAATATCTTCTTTAAGAAACCCATGAAAAAAATCATTTTTGACATCTAACTTGAAGGAAAATATTTGATAAACTAAGTTTTTTTATCAACATAATGCATGCATTAACAATTAAATGGGGGAAACATGCTTGTATGCACTCTAAAACAAAACTTAAACTATAAAATACAAAGCCTAGTGGTGGTGGTTAACCAAAACTCAACTCTAAACACAAAGAGAGTTGAGAAACTTTATACCTTTGAAGCACCTCTTTGATTAGCAAAGGTATTCACACATGAGATGTTCTTCTTTCCTTTGCCTCTTTGCTCCTTGGCACCAGGCCGGGATATGGAAGGATGAAATTTGCTTCTTGGTTCCATGTCTTCTTGGATTTGGATGGAGGAATGGGTTCTCCAAAAGCCCCAAAGAAGAGGGTCTCTAAGTTACGGCACCTAGGATGGTTGAGGGAAGAAGATGTGTGACATGGGAGGAAGAGATTACTAGCTATTTCCTCCCATGGTGGCAGGCCTCTTAGAGGGTAGAGAGAGCTTTGTGTTTTCTCTCTTTACCTCTTTGAAACCCTGATGAAGTGTGAGGTTATAAAGTGAAGGAAATTATTTGAGAAACTAAGTTCTTTAAGCAACATAATGCATGCATTTAACAATTAAATGGTGAAAGCATGCTTGTATGCACCTTAAAATAAAACTTAAATTATGAAATTCAAAGCCTAGTAGTGGTGGTGAACCAGGAGTCAACTCTAAACATAAATAGAGTTGAGAAACTTTTATACCCTTGAAGCACCTCTTTGCTTAGCAAAAGAAATTCATCCATGTGAGGGCCTCCTTTCCTTTGCCTTCTTGCTCCTTGGCTCCATGGATATGGATGGAGGAAACTTGCTTCTTGGCTCCATGTGTTCTTGAATTTGGGTGGAGGAGTGAATTCTCCAAAAGCCCCTAAAGGAGAAGGCATATAAGTTCCGATACCAAGGATGGTTGAGGAAGGAGATGAGTGACCATGGGAGCAAAGATTGGTAGCTAAAACTCCCATGGTGTGGCTGGCCTCCTATATTTTAGGGCATATTTCCAACATAAAGTCACTTATATAGCCCCTTACAAGTGAGTGGCATAAGTTGTAATAAGACTAATCATTACCCTTTCCTCTCTATGGCTGGCCATTAACCCGATATCTAATTTGTCTGATTAATTAACATATTAAAAACTAATCATAACCATAAGGAATTAAACTATCTAATTATCCATACTCATCTTTGTTGGATCCTTCAATCATTGCTACCCAAGCTAATCAGAAGAGGTTGGATAACCTATTTAGTTTGAGATTACAATGCAATATGGTATTTCTCTAATTCAATACTCCTTTATCACATTGTTTGGTTCATGTCTACTAAATATGGTCTTTCTCTAATTCAATACTCCTTTATCCCATTGTTTGGTTGATAATTTATTCATGTCTACTATCCAATGTGATTCTCTTGTTAATATGATTACCTTGAATGTTATTTGGAATGACTTCCTAAATCTCATTCATACAAAGACTAAGGACCTAAACACAAGAAAACTATGATGTCTCAGGTTAAATGACTACTTTTCATTATCCTAATCATGAGTTCTTATGTGACATGAGTATGAGAGCTCATCGTTAATTGCGTCAGTGGACTCACGCTCTACTAAACACCTACATACTTGTCTTGGTATCATTCACACCAATGACTCGAGACTAGCCACTTTCTTGAGAAAGAAGACATATTGCCCTCGAGTGTAAAGGCAGAAGGGAGCTTGACTGCAAGACCCACCCATCGAGCAAGGACAAAAGTCAGCATGTCTTGATCTATCTTAATGGTCAATGCCCAATTGGCAATCCTATGACCAGGAACTTTTGGGATATGTCTAAGAAAGAGAATGGTCTCATGAATCTAAATTATTTAGATCACATTGAAAGAGAATGGTCGCATGAATCTAAATTATTTAGATCACATTGAAAGAGAATGGTCGCATGAATCTAAATTATTTAGATCACATTGAAAGAGAATGGTCTCATGAATCTAACTTATTCAGATCACATTCTTTTAATTACATATTCCTTGGACTTATCATTTAAGCGTACAATATTTAATAAGATGAGTTTAAACAAGAATTGTTACCCTTACATTAAACTAGTTTAGTTTAAAACATGAATCTCCCTCGATTCCATCTGAAGCTGTTTCCTCCACTGCTGCCTTTAGAGGTGTTGGAGTAATGCCCTCACCTCTAGCATCCATTCCTGCAACAGCCTCTTTGCCCGGGCTTGTTAGAGAGCTCGGGAAAATCAGGACTAAGTTAAGGTCTCTGAGGCATCCCTTGAAGCCCCAACTTCTCCAAAATGCCCGCTAAGTCTTTAGGGAGTGGATAAAGAGAGATTTCACAGCTTCCTTCAGCCTCAAAGCTCTCTAAGATGTTGAGAAGGCTTTGACCGAGCTCTACAAGACTCAGTTAATGTCAAAGATCCAATATGAGTCCTTTCTCAATTTCTTTGAGAATCTACGAATGCTGAGGGATCAACATCAAAGGGCGGAGCGGGCATCCAACAGAGTGAAGTGTTATAAAGAAAAACACACTCGGACTTTGGCCACACTTCAACAACTGGTAGATAAGGGATTAGCCATGGAAAATAGGATCATGATGTGATAGGAGCATATTTATGCGACTTAGTTGGTTTGTTCTTGTGCATTTATGTCGTGTTTCCTTAGTTATTTTAATGTTTAAAGTCATTTTCGTGTGTTTTCAGATTTTATGGACAAAGTAGGCAAGAAGATGCATTTTGGAGGCCTTTGGAGCATGTTTCGGGCTTGGAATGGATAGCAAATGCATGGGCCAAGTGGATGGACGAATTTGAGAACTAAAGAGGCCAAGAATATGAAGAATTATGGTCCAAAAGATGAAGAAAACAGCCCAAAAATCTGTCACCCCAACTTGCATTCCTTGCCATGCAAACCACATAGAATTCCCTTTGGATTTCATGCCATGCTTGATCACTCTTGTCCCCTACATAATTTCTGATTTCATGCTTCAATTCATTTAATTATTACACTCAATTGCTTGATACCTCTTGTTCCCTTCACTCATTAGATTTTAGACAACATTTACATCCATTACATGCACCAATTGATGCTCCATCATTCACATTTGGAATCCAATGCCATGTGCAACACATGTTGTTGCACCTTTGACCCATTTGTTGACACATTTCACCTCCCTTTCCATCTCTATGCAATGTACACAATCATTGATGCTCCCTAGCTACAACACCACTCCATTTTACCCTTCACACTTTGCATCATTACTTCATTTTCACCCTTGGACCATTGCACACCACACACACAAATTGCCATGCATTTCATCCTTAACCTAACCTAATTTTCTAAGGTTTTTGGGGCCTATAAATACATGTTTACACCCCTTGGCCAAAGAACAATCCCCCATATTCATCATTTTATCACAGAAATTCGTCCATACACACCCTAGGAAGCAAAACACCCCAAAAACACGATTCTAGTGCCTAGAAAACATAACAGCCACTCCACCTTCTTCCACCCTCTTTGCCTAGTTCTCCACCACCTTCCAACCATCAAACACTCTTCCACACTCACCCTAAACCCCTCCATATCATTCCCCATCCATTCTACACCATAAATCCACCCAAAAATCTGTCCACAAGCTTCATGCCGCAACAAGGAGGAAGGGAGATCCATTGATGCACTTGCTTTCCAAGTTGGAGCATTTTAGGTGTTTTCTTTCCTTTGATTTTAATGTTTAATTTTATGTATCTTTGTATTGCAAGAATGAGGAACTAAACCCCCCTTGGCTAGGGGGGGATTCAAAACCATGTTTATGCTTGCTATATGATTTGATTACTTCCAATTGCGTTTCTTGAATTGTGAATTCAATTTACTTATCCGTTCGTATAAAAACTAATTTTTGTATGTTGGTTGAGAGTGCACGCTTAATTTTCATGCATGAATTTGATGCTAGAATATAAGGGAGTTTCACCTAATCGTTATGAACTTATATTCACAAGTAGTGAAGGTTGCTAGTCACAATCACGTTAAGTAAATTCTTGGCATAAGTTTCATGCAAATCATAGTAACGAGTGCCTCGTCAATGCTTATGTTTTTCATAGAACTTAATGATTCTTGCTTGTATCTCTATTATGCAATTCATGTAGGGAACTTGTAGGGAATGTTTTGGGTTGTCGTATGCAATCATCCAATCTAATAACTTGTTGAAAAACTGAGAGTTAATTAGTGCAATTCACGGTTAATTTGGGGCGTTGAGTATTCATAACTTATCGAAAAGCAATTGGAAATCATTTTGTATGCAAGTGTGACATGTGTGAAGAAGAACCTCCTAGCTAGCCTTCCATCCATAAGTTTTAAACCAAAGTCGTTTTAAAACCTGTTTTGTTTTACAAAGTTCTTATTTTATTTTAAATTCGTCAAAACCAATTCCCCCTGTAGTTTCAAGTGTCATTTTAGTTAGAAATCAATTTAGTTTGTGTTTCTAAGTGTATTGAGTCAAGTTATAACATATTTTCGTTCAATTTCTTCCTTAGTGTTCAAAACTGCCCAGATTGTGTTTTTATGGCAGTTTTGAGTGTTAGGTGCTGTTTTGAGTCTTTTGGTTTGTTTTAGTGTTTTAAAGTATAGTTTTGCATTCTTTGAGTCTAGTTTAGTGTTTTAAATTTTGTTTTTATGTTTTTAAGTCAGTTTTCAAGTGTTTAGCAATCCCTCCTAATCCCCGGCCTAGAACGATCCCTACTTACATACTTTACTACATTTGATAAAAAGAGGGTTTAATTTTGTGTGTTAACTTATTTTTCACATCAAATTTTGGCGCCGTTGCCGGGGATTAGCAACTTTGCTAATCTCTTGGATTGTTTTCTTTCGAATTATTGTATTTTGTTTAAGTTTCTGTTTAAGTTATTGATTTTTTTTGTTTTCTTTGTTTTTAGGTACTAGTTTATGACCCGTAGCTCACAACCTGTTCGTGAGCATATCTCCGACTTTGACGGTGATTTTGAGAGGACTTTGAGAAGGAAAAAGAAATTGCAAGAGTCTAATCCTCCTAGTCCCGAGCCTGAATTAGAAGAGCAAGAAGTTGAGGTTGAAGAGAAGGCCACGGCACAAGTGGGTGGACAAGAGCAAGGTATAGCCATGGACAACCGTACGCTCAAGGAGCTTGCCGCCTCGGGTTTGGATAATGCCGCACCATTGTGTATCCAATATCCCATGGCTGCTCAAGGTAAAACCGAAGAGTTCGAATTAAAGTCAAGTTTGCTCCACCACATTCCAAAGTTCCATGGGCTGTCCATGGAGGATCCGAACAAACATTTGAAAGAATTTGAAGTGGTGTGCTCAAGTATGACTCCGGTTACCGTTGACGGAAGTATTTTAAAGATGAAGGCTTTTCCATTCTCTTTAATGGACAAAGCCAAGGGTTGGTTATACGAGTTGGCTCCCGGTACAGTTACATCTTGGGAGAGTATGAAGAGGGCGTTTCTGGAGAAGTTTTTCCCAACTTCTCGCATCATTCTTCTTCGTAAAAAAATAAGTGGAATTCAGCAAAGCCAAGGTGAATCTTTCCCATCTTATTATGAACGATTTAAATCACTTGTTGCTTCTTGTCCACAGCATCAGATGAAGGAGGAGCTACTTCTTCAATACTTTTACGAAGGTCTTTTACCACTTGAACGGCAAATGTTGGATGCTTCCGCTGGAGGAGCTCTAGTGGATAAGACACCTAGGGATGCCAAAACCCTCATTGCGAATCGAGCACTCAATGCACAACAATATGAAGGTGTTGGGCAAAGAGACACCCCACGGCCACATCATGTCAATTAGGTAAGTTCTATTTCTGAGTTACAATCCCAAATGGCTAACCTTACGTCTTTGTTATCGCAGTTGGTTGAAGGCCCCAAAACGCAAGGAACTATAATCTGTGGTGTATGCTCTATTCAAGGACACCAATCTGATCAATGCCCTCAATTAATTGAGAATGGAGGATGGGAATCGGCCAATGTTGTAGGTTATGGGAATCAAAACCAACCAAGGAATGATCCTTTCTCCAATACATACAACCCGGGATGGCGTGACCACCCCAATTTCAGATGGAGAGATGCACCACAATATGGTCAACAAAGTGGATTCCGACAACCCCCGGGTTTCTTTCCAAGGCCAATGGCACCACAACCACCTCCTCAGGCACAATCTTCCCAAACCAACCCAGGTACGTCTATGAATGATGATAAAACATATCAGTTACTAACCACCATGGCGCAGGGAATGCAGAACCAAGCAAAGGAGGTTAATGAGCTGAAGAAGCAAATGGGCCAAATGGCCGAATTTTTGGGGCAATTCCGTGAAAATGGTAAGTTACCAAGCACTACGGTGGTCAATCCAAAGGGTGGCTTCGAATCTGCAAAGGCTATCACATTACGAAGTGGAAAAGAGGTGAGAAACAAGGAAGATGAGAAGATACAACTCAAGGAAGATGAGAACACCTACCCCACGACAAGGGTACCATCACCCATGCCGCAGCCATCTAAGACATCCTATCCGTCCACCTTAGGTAAGAATGTTCCAAATGTTGTGATTTCGAACACTAATCTGCCCAATGTTCCTTTCCCTCGCAGATTTGCACAATCGAAGAAAGAAGAAAGCGAAAAGGACATTTTGGATACCTTTCGAAAAGTCCAAGTGAACATTCCTTTACTTCATGCTATTAAGCAAGTGCCCAGGTACGCAAAGTTTTTAAAAGAATTATGCACAACTAGGAAAAGAATTTCAAACAAAGAAGTTGTGAAGGTAAGTGAAATGTATCCGCGGTTTTGCAACGGAAGTTACCTCCAAAGTGTAAGGATCTAGGGAGCTTTACTATCCCATGCGTAATTGGAAACACTAGATTTGAAAAATGCATGTTAGATTTAGGTGCTTCTATTAATGTTATGCCATATTCCATTTATGCATCAATGAACCTTGGTGAGTTAAAACAGGATGGCGTGATAATTCAATTGGCCGATCGTTCTAACGCTTATCCCAAGGGAGTCCTTGAGGATGTTTTAGTGCAGGTCAATCATCTTATCTTTCCTGCAGATTTTTATGTCTTAGAAATGGAGGATTCAAGCCATGCTCCATCATTGCCAATCTTGCTAGGCCGACCATTCATGAAAACAGCGAGAACAAAAATAGATGTGTTTATGGGAACATTAACCATGGAGTTTGATGGAGACATTATTCGTTTTAATCTTTCTGAAACCATTAAATATCCAATGGAGGACCATTCTTGTTTCGCTATTGACATTGTTGATTCTTTGGCACAAGTACATTTGGATCGAATGAACGACGATGCACTTGAAATAGCCTTAGTGCACGGCATAGGAGCAAGAAACAAGTGTGGGGGAATCCAAGCAACCCACGGCATGGAATCTGACCATATTGCCGTGCCCCCTTGTGGTGAAGTGTTTGAAATGGTCGCGGCCCTCGAGTCATTGCCATCACATTCTGGTAAGTCTTCACTCTCAATTTTAGATTCGGTTTTGGCTAACAAGTTACTTCCATCCATTGTGCAGCCACCTACACTTGAGTTGAAGCCATTACCTAGTCACTTGAAGTATGTTTTCTTGGGAGAAGATCAAACACTACCCGTCATCATATCTAGCTCACTCACGGCCCAAGAAGAAGACAAGTTGATAAGGGTGTTAAAGGAGCACAAATCTGCCATTGGATGGACCTTGGCGGATATCAAAGGCATTAGTCCCACCACGTGCATGCATCGCATCCTTTTGGAGGAGGGAGCTAAGCCATCTCGGGAGGCTCAACGTCGCCTTAATCCACCCATGTTGGAAGTAGTAAAGAAGGAGGTTATAAAATTGCTTGACTGTGGTGTTATATACCCTATTTCTGATAGTCGTTGGGTGTCTCCCGTGCAGGTTGTTCCAAAGAAGTCCGGGATCACGGTGGTGAAGAATGAAGAACAAGAGCTTGTACCCACTCGTGTGGTGACCGGTTGGCGTATTTGTATTGATTACAGGAAGTTAAATGCCATGACAAGGAAGGATCACTTTCCGTTGCCATTCCTGGACCAAATGTTAGAAAGGTTAGCCGGTTATAAATTTTATTGCTTTCTTGATGGATATTCCGGATATAACCAAATTGTGATAGCTCCGGAGGACCAAGAAAAGACAACGTTCACGTGCCCCTTTGGCACCTTTGCATACAGGCGCATGCCATTTGGTTTGTGCAATGCCCCTGCGACATTTCAACGATGCATGGTGAGTATCTTTTCTGATTATGTGGAGAAAATTATTGAGATATTCATGGATGATTTCAGCGTGTTTGGTAATTCATTCGATCATTGCTTGAGTAATCTGACCTTAATTTTGAAACGTTGTGTTGAAACGAATCTTGTGCTTAATTGGGAAAAATGTCACTTCATGGTTAAGCAAGGTATTGTTCTAGGACATATTATTTCTGAAGAAGGCATTGAAGTGGATAAATCTAAGGTAGACCTTGTTCGTCACTTACCCTCTCCAACTTCGGTTAGAGAGGTTCGTTCGTTTCTTGGTCACGCAGGTTTTTATAGGCGTTTCATAAAGGATTTCTCCAAGATTTCACAACCACTATGCCGATTGCTTCAAAAAGAGGTGGCTTTCGAGTTTGATGATGCATGCTCCACGGCATTCAAGCAATTAAAAGAAGCTCTTACTTCGGCTCCCATTATCACACCTCCAGATTGGAGCCTTCCATTCGAGTTGATGTGCGATGCTTCGGATTATGCGATTGGTGCTGTTTTGGGGCAACGAAAGAACAAACAACCTCATGTTATTTATTATGCCTCTAGGACATTAAATGATGCTCAATTAAATTACTCCACCACTGAAAAAGAATTACTTGCTGTGGTATTTGCATTAGATAAGTTCCGATCATACTTACTTGGTACTAAAGTTATTATTTTTACTGATCATGCAGCTCTCAAGTATTTACTCACAAAAAAGGAGGCCAAGCCTAGACTAATTCGATGGATGTTGCTTCTACAAGAGTTTGACATTGAGATTCGGGATAAGAAGGGCGTGGAGAATGTGGTGGCTGACCACCTAAGTCGAATGGTGCATGAGGAAACATCGCCAATTTCTGAAACCTTCCCCGATGAGCAACTAATGTCTATCCAGGTAAGTGACCCTTGGTACGCGGATTTGGTGAATTATTTGGTGACTAAACAAGTTCCTAGCACCCTAAACAAATTCCAACGTGATAAACTTAAAAAGGATGCTAGATTTTATGTTTGGGATGACCCATACTTGTGGAAATATTGTTCAGATCAGGTTATAAGAAGATGTGTGCATGAATCAGATTTTCACTCAATTTTAAGTTTTTGTCACACATATGCATGTGGGGGTCACTTTGGCACCCAAAGGACAGCTTTTAAGGTTCTTGAATGTGGTTTTTATTGGCCTACTTTGTTTAAAGATGCTAGAACCTTCTGTTTAACATGTGATCGCTGCCAAAGGACAGGTAATATTAGCCAAAAAGATCAAATGCCGCAGGTACCCATCTTTGTTGTTGAAATCTTTGATGTTTGGGGTATCGATTTTATGGGTCCTTTTCCTTCATCTTTTGGTTTCACCTACATATTACTTGCCGTTGATTATGTTTCAAAGTGGGTGGAAGCGAAAGCCACTCGAACTAACGATTCTAAAGTTGTGGCAGATTTTGTGAAAACTAATATCTTTTCTAGATTTGGGATGCCTAGGGTGCTAATCAGTGATGGAGGGTCTCATTTTTGCAACCGTACCATTGGGGCATTACTCAAGAAGTATCATGTGATGCATAAGGTTTCCACACCTTACCACCCCCAAACCAATGGCCAAGCCGAGGTATCTAATCGTGAGATCAAACAGATTTTGGAGAAGACCGTTGGGCCAAATAGAAAAGATTGGAGCTTACGGCTGGATGATGCACTATGGGCGTATCGAACGGCTTACAAGACCCCCATTGGTATGTCTCCTTTTCGACTTGTGTATGGCAAGCCTTGCCATCTTCCCGTGGAATTAGAACATAGAGCTCATTGGGCCATCAAGACCTTCAATTTGAATGTGGACCAAGCTGGAATTCATCGAAAGCTTCAATTGAGTGAACTTGATGAGATAAGGCATGAAGCTTATGAGAATGCTAGAATTTACAAATAGAAGACCACGGCATTCCATGATAAGATGCTTCGAGGCAAGACTTTCGAAATTGGGCAGAAAGTGTTGTTGTTCAACTCCCGCCTTCGTCTATTCCCTGGTGAGTTACGTTCCAAATGGGTTGGCCCGTTTGTTGTTACTAATCTTTTTGTGCATGGTGCAGTCCAAATTAAGAGCTTGAGAACCGGGCAAGAATTCAAAGTGAATGGACATCGCTTGAAGCCATACTACGAGAACTTTGTGGAGCATGTTGTGGAGGAGATCCCACTGCATGCCGTGGGTTCCAAGGAGAAGTGAAGGTGTTCATCGTCCGGCTGGAAGACGTTAAAGCAAGCGCTTTAAGGGAGGCAACCCATTTATTCTGTTTGATTGTCTATTTTATTACTTGTTTAATTATTTTTGGTTATGACTTTCTATTTTGAAACATTAACAAATATGCAAAGGATTTTACCATTAAACTTCGTGGAAATGAACAGCAAACTGGGAAATAAAGAAACATAGCATAATATAAGAGGGAGCCTTCACAAAGGCTGCTTGGGAGAGGTCGTAGTAGTCGGCAGAGTTGCAGTAGTCGGCGAAGTCTCAGCAGTCGGTGGGGCCACGGAAGGAGGAGGTATTCGGAGGTTGATCATTTGGAGCTTCACTATGCGGTGCCGCCCCAGAAGATGAAGGCAGATGCTGTTGGAACAAACCCACAAACCTCCGGTGATCAAGTAAAATCTGACCATCAGTTTCCTGCAGCTGGTCAATTTTCCTCTTCATGTTTGTGGCATAACTGTGTGCAAGCTTATGCAATTGTTTATTTTCATGCTTGAGTCCTCTAATCTCCTCTTTGAGACTCTGTATTTCAGCCACCAACGATTCAACGTGACGGGTTCGAGCAAATAGGCGTTGGGCCATGTTGGACACAGAACCCGCACACTGCACGCTAAGAGCCAGAGACTCCTTAACCGCCAATTCATCAGACCGTCTAGCGAGCAGTCTGTTATCTCTGGGAGTGACAAGGTTCCGGGCCACCACCGCAGCGGTCATGTCATTTTTCATCACCGAATCCCTAACGGTAAGAGGACCAGTAGGGGATATGAAGGACGGGCGCCATATGTTGTCTGGAGAAGGCGGGGCTGCACCTTCACCAAGGTTCAAATCAAAACGACGATCAGAAGGGCCAGACATTTTTCAGAGGTTTTGGAGAAAGAAGAGATCGGACAGATTAAGATTTCGGAAGTGCAAGAAGGGAGTGTTTACAGGAGGGAGCTCAAGTGTGTTGTGGAACAAAATTAATGCCTCTATAAAAAGAAGAAATCAAAGAAGCGCTCCTCAGAAATCGAAGAAGCGTCATCTCGCAAATCGAAGAGTCGAGGCTCCTTTCTCAAAAGTCGGATTCTTTTCTCAAAAGAGGCGTTTCATTTCTCAAAAAATGGGCTTGCTCAGAAACCACGAGCCGAACCCCGGATTTCAAAAGATCAATTTGTCCAGACGTGTCGTCACTCGTCACATGCAACTTGCAGCTTTGCGGAAATTACGGGCAGCTTTGTCAGAAAGCGCGTAATTTGTACTATTCATCCATCCACCGGCTACCGACAATGAGTGAGAGAATAGTTCCGGTTGTGAAGAAAAGCCCTATAAGTATCTACCTTCGCCTTCCACAGCAAAGGCACACCCTCTCAGCACTTCTTCATCTCTCTGAAATGGCTTTCCAACAAACCTTCTCGAGTCACTCTATATTTCTCATCCCCTGGGATACCCTTGCAAACAACCCATCCAGAGCACAAGTATTTCATATCATACAGGTTGAGAGCACGAGTATCTCATATCATGCTTTCTCCCTGTCCTTTCTCCAGCCAGCACTTGCTCTCGAGTACTCATCATCTTGTGTTTCCTCTTCGTCTCTTACGTATTAGGGAAGTGAAGATGATACCTCGAAGCATGTGGAGACAACATGCTGATTCATCCTCAACTAGGGTCAAGGAGAAAGAAAGCAAGAGGTGGGCACTTGGAAAGATTAAAGAAAGAAACAGACCAACACCTCTACCTCGTGCCTGCCCGCCATGAAGAGGAAACAAGCAGAGAAGAATGCAGCTCGTACAATCAACCCAGCACAAGGAGTCCGAGTTGAAGAACTCAAGAAGCTTCAACAACATCACCAAAGAGCAAAGCTTCGCTGTACAATTCCAATCCAGTTCAATATCAAAGCTGTGGAAAGGCAACAAGATCATCTACCTCCATAACCAGATTTGCGTTCCTAAACTCTACTCCTTCTTGTTTTTACCTTGCTATATTTGTCATGTTCATTCATTGTTTGTTTATTTGCTTGTTTTTTGTGTGAGTTATGCTTGAAACATTGAGGACAATGTTTGATTTAAGTGTGGGGGGGGTAACTAGTGTTTTACATGAAATTCGTAGAAAATTATCACCCATTACTTCTAGTGTTGTTCCTTGCTGTTTTAAGTATTTTTAAGCTGTTTTGGAGTGTTTCAGTGTGTTTTGATATAAAAATCCGAAAATTCATAAAAATTTGAAAAATTGTTTTTGAAAATCCCAAAAAGAGTTGTTTTTGTGTGCTTATTTGTGTCTTAGGGTACCTTCCAACACAATGATGAGGATTCAGTTTGTAATTGCATGACTGTTAAAGAGAGTTATAAACATGGATGAAAGTTTGATTTACTCTTTATTTATGCGTGATTGTGGTTATAACTTATGAAATCACATGTAATCATAAAAGAAAAAAATTAGTTTTTTGTAACATGCTTGAAGGAAAGAACTCAAACTAACGCTACAACCTTGTGAGACTTGAGCCTAAATGTTTATTTGGAGAGTTAAAATCTGTGCATTATTGTTTTCTAAAGTCGTTGCATGATCTCATTATTCTTTGCTTGGTTATTACTTAGAAGGCGTTTCATCATTTAGTTCCAAATGCTAGAACTCATGCCTATTTCATTCAAAGCATGCTATTGATTTGCATAACACATATTCAAGATGAAGTTGTGTAGTTACCACCACCAAAGCCAAATTGCCATGTATCCCATATCGTTATATGTTTAAGTTAACCCCATTGAGCCTTGATAGCCTACATTCTTTGTTAAACCACATTATCCTTACCTAGCCTAGTTTAGGACCATCCATACCCTTGTTCTTGAAGCATAGTAAAGTATGAGTCAAATTGAATTCCTTTTGATTAATGTATGGCAGAAAACAAGTGTGGGGGAAGTGATTCTTATGTGTGTGTATGCCAAAATCATTCATAAGGCACGAGTAGAAAAGAAAGATTCGTGAAAAATAGAATGAAAAGAAGAAGAGCTGTGAAGAGAAAAGGAGTTGAAAAATATGTGAAAAAGAGTTAAAGTGTTGCTTGTTGAAGAAAGGGTCCAAAACATTGAATTCGGCCATAAATATTGCTTGAATCTTCCCTTCGTGTTTAGAAGTTGATTACTGCAATCTAAGTGAATTCTAAGTTTCCATTTCATTACTTTACTTGCTATTGCTTTAAGAACGATTGTTATCCTTATCCTTCATTTGTTAGCCATCACCCCAAGCCCCGTTACAACCCTTAACTTCATCTTGAGTGTCATGCGTTTCAATATGTGGAGTTTGAAATTGATATGAGCATATGGTGTCACTGGTTCTCGCATCTAAGTAGTAGCATTCCATTCATGAGATCATATCTAAACATGCTTATTAACTCCAGAAATTGCTTTCTTTGTGATACATATATGTGAGCGTTCGTTTTCATATCTACATCAATCTTCTCACATATGACTAGTATAGGGTGTGTAATTAGAAAATCTGAGTGAAAATTGAGTGAATATCTTGTAAGGAATTGAGTGATTTCTCTAAGGCATGTTACTACATCAAAAACATTATTTTAATCGATTAATTGTGAACAAGTAAGTGGTGACTATGATTAAGTACGTGCTTAAGTGTGAAGATGACTCAAATCTGTGGGGATAATAATTTTCAACATGTCATGTGCATTGGAAATCCCTGAGGCAAATGTTGGAAGGTTTAGGTTGTGTTTTATTTACTTTGTTTCGTTTTATCTCTTTGTTTTGCTCGAGGACTAGCAAAAGCTAAGTGTGGGGGAATTTGATAGGAGCATATTTATGCGACTTAGTTGGCTTGTTCTTGTGCATTTATGTCGTGTTTCCTTAGTTATTGTAATGTTTAAGTCATTTTCGTGTGTTTTCAGATTTTATGGACAAAGTAGGCAAGAAGATGCATTTTGGAGGCCTTTGGAGCATGTTTCGGGCTTGGAATGGATAGCAAATGCATGGGCCAAGTGGATGGACGAATTTGAGAACTAAAGAGGCCAAGAATATGAAGAATTATGGTCCAAAAGATGAAGAAAACAGCCCAAAAATCTGTCACCCCAACTTGCATTCCTTGCCATGCAAACCACATAGAATTCCCTTTGGATTCCATGCCATGCTTGATCACTCTTGTCCCCTACATAATTTCTGATTTCATGCTTCAATTCATTTAATTATTACACTCAATTGCTTGATACCTCTTGTTCCCTTCACTCATTAGATTTTAGACAACATTTACATCCATTACATGCACCAATTGATGCTCCATCATTCACATTTGGAATCCAATGCCATGTGCAACACATGTTGTTGCACCTTTGACCCATTTGTTGACACATTTCACCTCCCTTTCCATCTCTATGCAATGTACACAATCATTGATGCTCCCTAGCTACAACACCACTCCATTTTACCCTTCACACTTTGCATCATTACTTCATTTTCACCCTTGGACCATTGCACACCACACACACAAATTGCCATGCATTTCATCCTTAACCTAACCTAATTTTCTAAGGTTTTTGGGGCCTATAAATACATGTTTACACCCCTTGGCCAAAGAACAATCCCCCATATTCATCATTTTATCACAGAAATTCGTCCATACACACCCTAGGAAGCAAAACACCCCAAAAACACGATTCTAGTGCCTAGAAAACATAACAGCCACTCCACCTTCTTCCACCCTCTTTGCCTAGTTCTCCACCACCTTCCAACCATCAAACACTCTTCCACACTCACCCTAAACCCCTCCATATCATTCCCCATCCATTCTACACCATAAATCCACCCAAAAATCTGTCCACAAGCTTCATGCCGCAACAAGGAGGAAGGGAGATCCATTGATGCACTTGCTTTCCAAGTTGGAGCATTTTAGGTGTTTTCTTTCCTTTGATTTTAATGTTTAATTTTATGTATCTTTGTATTGCAAGAATGAGGAACTAAACCCCCCTTGGCTAGGGGGGGATTCAAAACCATGTTTATGCTTGCTATATGATTTGATTACTTCCAATTGCGTTTCTTGAATTGTGAATTCAATTTACTTATCCGTTCGTATAAAAACTAATTTGTGTATGTTGGTTGAGAGTGCACGCTTAATTTTCATGCATGAATTTGATGCTAGAATATAAGGGAGTTTCACCTAATCGTTATGAACTTATATTCACAAGTAGTGAAGGTTGCTAGTCACAATCACGTTAAGTAAATTCTTGGCATAAGTTTCATGCAAATCATAGTAACGAGTGCCTCGTCAATGCTTATGTTTTTCATAGAACTTAATGATTCTTGCTTGTATCTCTATTATGCAATTCATGTAGGGAACTTGTAGGGAATGTTTTGGGTTGTCGTATGCAATCATCCAATCTAATAACTTGTTGAAAAACTGAGAGTTAATTAGTGCAATTCACGGTTAATTTGGGGCGTTGAGTATTCATAACTTATCGAAAAGCAATTGGAAATCATTTTGTATGCAAGTGTGACATGTGTGAAGAAGAACCTCCTAGCTAGCCTTCCATCCATAAGTTTTAAACCAAAGTCGTTTTAAAACCTGTTTTGTTTTACAAAGTTCTTATTTTATTTTAAATTCGTCAAAACCAATTCCCCCTGTAGTTTCAAGTGTCATTTTAGTTAGAAATCAATTTAGTTTGTGTTTCTAAGTGTATTGAGTCAAGTTATAACATATTTTCGTTCAATTTCTTCCTTAGTGTTCAAAACTGCCCAGATTGTGTTTTTATGGCAGTTTTGAGTGTTAGGTGCTGTTTTGAGTCTTTTGGTTTGTTTTAGTGTTTTAAAGTATAGTTTTGCATTCTTTGAGTCTAGTTTAGTGTTTTAAATTTTGTTTTTATGTTTTTAAGTCAGTTTTCAAGTGTTTAGCAATCCCTCCTAATCCCCGGCCTAGAACGATCCCTACTTACATACTTTACTACATTTGATAAAAAGAGGGTTTAATTTTGTGTGTTAACTTATTTTTCACATCATGATGGTAGAGTTCGAAATTCAAAAGTTGGAAGAGCAACTTTCTACTTTGAAAGCTGAGAAGATGACCTTAGCAAGTTAACTTTACAAGAAAATAAAAGAAGTGACGAAGGTGAACCAGGAAGTTGAAGACTCTGAAGCCCAACTAGCCAACAACAACATGCACTTAGAAGAACCTGGCAAGATTTTTACAATCATGCAAACATATCATTCTAAAATAGTTTCTCTGGCCAGAGATGTAAGTTGTTGAGCTAAAATTTTGTAATTTACATTGTTGATGAAATGAAATGACTTCCATCTTCATATCAACTTGTCTTTTTGTTCTTTGAAGCTTAATTGCAGTAAATGCCTGAACTCACTTCAGCTTTCCTTAAAAGGTTTAAACCTCTTCAATATAGTAGTCTCTAACATCCCACATAGTTAGGTGATATCTTTTAAAAAACTTAGCATTGAATGGATGCCTTTGCAAATTTCCTTCTAAATTTGCCAAGTAATATCCTCCTTTATCTAACACTTAGTTGATAATGAAATGACCTTTCTAAGTAGGGCTCCATTTCTTAAAACCTCTAACTTAAGCTCCCAATGGCAAAATTGCCTTCCACACCAACTCTCCACCTTGAAAGTTTTGAACTTTACTTCTTATTATAATCTCGGGCAATAGCTCTCCTCTATTCTTGAATCTTGTTCAAGGCCTCAATTTGGGCTACATCCAAATCTTCAACCCCTTGACACATAGCTTGAATGTATTCCTCACTGTGTAGTCCAGACTAGTTTTGGAGCCTAATAGAACTAACATTGATTTCCATAGGAAGCATAACATCTTGCCCGAAGGTTAAAACATAAGGAGTAGTTCCAATTCCTACCCTCTTAGAGGTTTTGTAGGCCCAAAGAGTCTCTCCCAACTTCTCATGCCATTTTCTGGACTATCTGCCACCATTCTCTTAATAATATTTACCAAGATCTTATTACTGGCTTCTGCCTGACCATTTGATTAGGGATAATAAGGACTTGACTGGATCATCTTTATCTTGAACATTTTTGCAAATTCCTACATTTCTTTTGAGATAAAAAATGGCCCGCGGTCTATAACAATTGTCTCGGGTACCCCATATCTATGTAAGATCTTGGTTTTAATGAACTTTTTAGCAGCAATTAAAGTGATGGTCTTTACAGTTGAAGCTTCCACCTATTTAGCGAAATAGTCTGTTGCCACAATTATGAAGGTGTGCCCCTTGCTAGAAGTTGGGTAAATCCACCTGATGAAATCCATTGCCCACCTTCTAAAAGACCAAGGCTTCACTATTGGATTCAAAGGTACTGAGGGCACATATTGGATAGGTCTATGTCTTTGGCATTCTTCACAACCTCAGGCATAAGCCTTATAATCTTTTTTCCATGTTAAGCCAAAAGTAACCTTATCTTCTTAGCAACCACCTCATCTTGGTTCCAACTTGATGTGTTTCACAAATGCCTTCATGTACTTCAGCCATTACTCTCATTGACTTTTCTAGGCCCAAGCATTTCAATAGAAGTCTATCTGGAGTCTTTCTTAGCAAAGTTTTGTCCCACATGACAAACTTAGTTGCTTGCTGCCTAATCGTCTTACTTATGGGGAAAGAAGGATCATTCAAGTACTGGATGATGGATGTTCTCCAGTCTTCTATCTCAGGTTCTTTAGTCATTATATCTAGGCTGAACCCTCTTTCAAAGATAAAAGTGAGGTTTCTTTGTTGTACCTCTACATCCATTTTGAACCTTCTTTCTTGGATAAGTGCTCTAGAAGCCATTTGTGCCATCTCATTGACAATCGAATTTGATTTTATGGGAACATGATTAACTGAAATCTCAGTACCTCAGTAACTTAACAATTAAGTAGCTGCCAAATAATAACCAGCCATGTTGATGTGTTTGCACTTGTAATTTCCATTTAGCTGATTGATCATTAACTTTGAATCACCAAAAACCTCGACTTTAGTTGCCCCCAGTTCTATTAAGATTTCCAAGACAATTATGAGTGCTTCATACTCTGCTCGATTGTTGGTAGTATCCTGATAATCAGCAGGAATGAATAACAATGTTGAACACCCTTGGGATCAATGATGACAATTCTAGCCCTAACATCATGTTGAGTACAAGATCCATCAAAATACAACCTCCAAGGAGTGATCCAGAGGTTGGTTATTCTTTTTACCTCTTTCCGAATCCATTCCTCATTGCATGAATGATCTTTACTTGGCGAGATCCAAAGATTAGCTGCTTCTAAAGTTCCTAGGATGTTGATAAGCTCTTCCTCGGGCCCTTGATGTTCGGCCAGGAAGTCCATAACTGCTTGCCCCTTTACTACCATTTGAGGCATATATTGGAAATTGAACTCTGAAAGTGCAAGGATCCATTCCCAATTCTCCCAGTTAACATTGGTTTGGATAACATGTACTTGATCACATCAGTTCGGGCAATGATATGGATGTGGCAAGGCAACATGTAATGCCTTAGCTTGCAAGCAGTGAAGTACAAGGCTAAACATATCTTCTCCACTAGGGTATATCTTGTTTCTACCATAGTAAGGATTCTACTGAGGTAGGATATTGCTTGCTCTTTCCTCCTTCATTGTTCTAAGCTAATAGGCTTCCCATTGACTTTTCAGAGGCAGAAATATAAACCTTTAAAGGTTTCCCTCTCTGAGGTGGCATGAGCACTATTGGAGAGGCCAAGTAGCCTTTACTTTGTCAAAGGATTTTTGGTGTTGTAGGCCCCACATGAACTTTTCTTGGTTTTTCAATCTTAGTACGGCTGAATCTTGCCCGTTCAGTTAGCAATGAATCTCTTTAAGAAGTTGATCTTGCCTAGTAGCCATTGCAACTGCACTTTATTGGTAGGGGATGGTGGCTCCATTATTGCCCAAGCCTTATTTTTGTCTATCTCTATACCTCTTTGATGAACGAGGAATCCCAAAAAGTTGCCCGATCTTACTCCAAAAGCACATTTCTTAGGATTCATTTTCAACTTATGGGTCCTCATCCTGGCTAAGATTTGTCTGAGGTCTTCTAAGTGTTGCTCTTCAGTTTTAGACTTAACCACAATGTCATCAATGTACACATTCATGCTATGACCTATTAAATCGTGAAAAATAGCATTCATCGCCCTTTGATAGGTTGCACAAGCATTTTTTAGCTCGAATGACATGACTACACATTCATATGCTCCTATATGTCCTGGGCACCTAAAGGTTGTTTTATGAATATCTTATTTATCCATTTTTATTTTATTATAACCAACATTCCCATCCATGAAAGATAGAACTTTGTGTTTTACAACTGCATATATGGACAGGTCAACCATGGGCATGAGGTATTCATCTTTAGGCGTGGGCTCATTAATGTTTCTATAATTAACACAACATTGAACTGCATTAGTTACAACTTTTAATATGGGTACAATGTTGGTCAACCACTCGATATACTTAGCTGGCTTAATAAATCCAGCCTTTACCAGCCTCTCAATCTCTTTTTTGACCTTTTCTTCTATCTCTTTAGACATTCTTCTAGGAGCTTGCTTCACAGGTTTATATCCCTCCTTAATAGGCATTATGTGCTCTACTAAGGTGGAATCTAAACCTGGCATTTCAGTGTAATACCAAGCAAAACAATCTTTAAACTCATGCAAAAGTCTCACTATCTTTGCCCAATCTTCAGCTTCCAACAAGCCACTGAGTTGTATAAGCCTCGAATCCTCCCCAGTTCCCAAATTAATGTTTTCTAAGGGGTCTTGTACCTCTGGTGTTGGCTTGTCAAGCTCAGTGCACAAAAATTCAATTGACTCTGGGCCCTTGGGCACATCATCTGGCTAGTCCAAGTTATATATACACTCAGCCATGTGTATTACTACTTCTATCTCCTCTCCAATAAAACTTTTCTTCTTTTATGTTATGGCTACTTGAAACCTCTTTCTCCCACTTTGCTTCTTCTTTTGTTAAACTCTCCCTCACTTCTTTTCTCTATCTCCCATACACCAACAGTCTTTTGATTAAAGATCTGAATGCAACTACCTGCTCTTTTCTCCTTTGGTCTGTCATCATTGGTGTTGGTGGCCTGGGACAATATGAGGTATGTCTCATTCCTCCCTAGTGAGAGATAATCTTTGTTCTAGAAGCTTTTGGGCTATCACCTTAGTCAGACGATCATTCTCATCATCTCCTAGGCACTGCAAAATCCCAACATTGAGGTTGTAGAAGTTTACCTCTGCGACTTTGGTTGTGGGGAGAAATGTCCGTGACTCAGCTTCCACCATCTCCCAAACTTTGGTGTATCCAATCTCTGCCAAGCAATGATGCACAAGTAGAACTACTATTCACCACAAAGAAAGTTAACATGATTTGCTTAGACCCCAAGTCAACCTCTAAGGGTAATATCCCATGTGTTCTGGGAATGGCTCTAGAGAAACTGGAGATTGTCAGGTCAGTAGGAATAAGATCTTCCTTACTTTTACCCAATTTCTTCATTTGTTTAAATGGAAGGACGTTGACTGCAGCGCCACCATTAATCAATACCCTCTTGAAGAGTACTTCATCTAGATGAGCAATCATATGTATGGGTTTGAGATGGTTGGCTAGGGCCAAATTCGAGTAGCTAAAGACCATTATGTCTGAATATATCATTTCGGGCTCTCTCCTTATAGGTTCCGGCAAACCTGTCATGCCTGACTCTCATTTTCGAACTTCTTCAACACTAACAAGTACATTCATTGGTTCTGTTGCCAAGTAATCACCCTCCATCGTGGCAGGTTGATCTGGCTCGGCCCAAAACATGGTGGATAAAACATAAATCATGTTTACATGGAAGTTGCTGGGTCTAGGTACTTCTCTTTTATTTCCTCCAATTTGACATACAAACTCACCCATCCATGCCTATGCATGTTCTAGCAACATTAACTCGGGCACCTCTTCCTCTACTGTTATGTCAAAGTTGAGTAATTGTCTTGGCATTTGATAAGGTGTATCTTCTAGTAGAGGTGGGGGTATCCTCATTTCAGATGAGATAGTCCCAAAACAAAGAGGTTCTGACCTTATCTCTCCATCATTGCTTTGAACTGCTATGATAACTTAGCTGGGGTGGTCTCACTTCTACCCACTTTGGCATCTTGGCTTCCTTATCTTTAGCTTCTTCAGAGACTTAGTAGTTTCTGGATACCTCAAACAAGCCTTTAGGTTCAGAGTCTACACCCAACCTTTGAAAGATATTCTTGGAGGTTTCTTTCTCTACTGTTCGCATAATACTCCATAAAACTAATCCCTTAACCACAGCTGTTTGTGGTCTGTTGGGTAGCCTTCTAGCACCTTCAGATGGCCTAGCCACTTGCTTTCTTTCATTCCTCTCTTCCCATATAGCTTTTGTTTTTCCATTCTCTGCCCAGTTAAGGTTAATCATATTGATGTTGGAAATGTGCCCTAAAACCAATCATATGATGATACTTTACGGACATTTCACATGTTAAACTAATCTAGTTTAATATCAAGGGCAAACATTATTGTTTGAGCCGTTTCATATAAATGTTATATGCTTAAACGATAAGTCCAAGGAATATGTGATTGGGAGAATGCGATCTAAAGAAGTTAGATTCATGAGACCATTCTTTCCTAGACACATCCTAAACGTTCCTGATCATAGGATTGCCAATTGGGCATTGACAGTCCGTTAAGATCAGTACGTCATGTGTCTTCTCTCAGGGAGAGTGACTAGTCTCGAGTCATTGGTGTGTGTGACATCAAGACAAGTACGTAGGTGCTCAGTAGAGAATGAGTTCACTGAACACGATCAACGAAGAGTTCTCATATTCATGTCACATGAGAACTCATGGTTGGGATAATGCAAAGTAGTCCTTTGACCTGAGGCATCACGTTTGTCTTGTGGTTAAGTCCTTGATCTTTGATTATGTCAAAGTCACCCTATCCGCGGGTGTCCACGGCATCGTTGGGGTTAAGCCACTTAGCTATGGAGGCAAGTGAATGCGCAACAAGGGATCTCTAACCTTCAAACCGTTGGAGGGAGAATACTCTATGATATGATTTAGAACCTCTGGCCAGAGTATGAATGAGATTTAGGAAGTCGTTCCAAATCACATTCAAGGTAATCATATAAGCACACGAATCACATTGGATAGTAGACATGAATAAATAAACTATCAAACCAAACAATGTGATCAAGAGTATTGTATTAGAGAAAGACCGTAT